>NC_056744.1:246419375-246556875 GCF_019279795.1 Protopterus annectens
CATGTGCTCTGGTTTCCTCCCTTATTCCAAAGACATGCTGCAGGTGGATTAGACTCTAAATTGGCCCTAGGTGTGAGTGTAAGTCACCTGTAGAAGGCTGGGAGCTGATCTGGTAACCTGACAACATAAAATTCCACTGCCTGTCATTTTACAGACTGTTATTAGACTGTGGCAACTCCTAACAGGAAAAACTGCAAGAAGATTATTCATCTAGAGGTGTAAAATAAAACAATGTGCCAATACTGAAACATACATTCTATTGTGTTCAGTCTAATAAATTAACTAGGGAGCTTAGCAGTGTATATGGATCTTCTGGGTTCCTATTAGCTTGTCAAACACTCAAAGAGTGAATGATTTTTGGTCGACAGCTAATAGACAAAACCACAAAAAGTCAAACGGCCGGAATAGCGATTTTTTTTCCCAGGGAAAAAATCGCTGGGCCATTGTTGGGACTTTGCAGTTTCCTCCACTGTGGTGCAATCTCGGATTTAGTATTTTTAAGTGGGGGGTGTGGGACACAGCCCCCCATATTGGGGGATGTGGGGGTAAAGCCTCCCATTTAATTTTTTTTTGAGGGGAACAGTGATTTTTTTTTCCCCTGGGAAACTTTTTGTGGTTTCGTTTATTAGCTGTTGATCAAAGACCTTTTGCTCCTTTGAGGGTTCGACAAGCTAATAGGAAACCGATCTTCTATGCTTCCCATAATCACTGATAAAAAATACTATTCACTTTCAGAAATCTCATCAAAGTGATCCAAAACTTTTCTGGATCAATATAAATAGCCTACTAAACCCTGGAAGGCCAACACAGTCAAAGACATTTCCAGATGAAACAGCAAAAAGCCCTGTATGCAGATTTAGCTAACATTTCATACAGATATTATCTTCACTACTTAAGGGCATTAGCACTAATGACGCTGTTTGACCACTTTGTATGACAGCCTTACCATCCTCTTCTCCCTTATAGCAGTTCCAATTTCTATAACACCACTACTCTAGCATGAAACAGCCTACCAGCAGAAAACATCCTACTTGCTGTTGGTGGTTTGCCAGCAATGTTTCCATCCTTATAAATAGATCTGTTCTGGAATCCTATGACATGTCTAATTGGAAAAGGATGTACATTGTGCTTTTTAAATAAAAGCTGAAACTGTTGATTTGCCCTTCTACCAGCCTATTGCTATTCTTCCCTCCATGTGCAAAATCTTGAAAAATGTGTTCCAACACATATATTCAAATGCATCTTAAAATAAAACCTTGCTTCAACAACTCAGCAAAGCATTCATCCCAGTCATGGTACAAGTAATGCTTTACAAAGCTTCCTAAATACCATAGACCAAAGCAGAAATTAAGGTAAACTGCTTTTCTCTTTGTTTTGGACCTCTCCAAAGCCCTTGATTACACCTTACATGAAAAACTCTCAAACCAAGGCTGGTAATCATAATTACAGGGATTGTACTTGGACAAGGCTTATCATAAAAAAGCACAGCTCTGCTTATATGCAAATATAATAAATACCGGCTAATGGCACTAACTACAACAAAGTGAAAACCTGTGCAGAAACACCCAGTATCCTTTTAACTGCTTTTAAATTCATAAAATGGCTTAAAACTGCTGTAGTTATGTCTATATACATTCATATGTTTGGATACATATTTAGGTGTACAAGCCTGCATTTACTTAAAGTACGTAAACATGCATATATATAACAAGGTGATTATCATCACATATTTAGAACCGTGTAAAGAGAAAATAAAGAGAAAAGTAAAAATGCTTTCTGTAGAACTCCCCTCTACCTCTGCAGGTCATCATGCATCTGCCAACACTGCTGCCCAGAGCAATGACAGGCACTCCCCAACACCTGTCAGATGTTCACCTGTTTCCACTTTGTGCCAGTTGTTGCCTGTAACAGCTTCTGCAGGTATGACTCCAGCAGCAGGTACAGAAAGATCTTGGTCTCCTTCTCCCACCAGCTTGGGGCTTGACCCTGGGCCTTTATAGCTGCTACCATCCTGTGAAGTAGCAGTACAAAACTAAAGTTTTAGTGCAGCACAGGTGGTAAGAAGGAGTAAACCACATCCTCTAAGGTGTGATATCAGCATGTCCAACCCATGTAGCCATATAGGGGTAGTACCTATGGCAGTGTCAGGTAGGTTTCCTGACTGGACTGAAGCAGTCACATGGACTTCCACATTTGTTTTTCATAACAGTGACTTATTTTGCTATGGGAAGGTAAAGCCATGAGCAGTCCAACTGGACATGTCTTTCACTGGTTACTTAGGTATGCACACTAATGTACTGCAGTGGCTGTTAGAATCTCATTATGTTGCAAGTGTAAGAAGTTATGACAGCACAGTCTTATAATTTGTGATGGTCATTACATTCTAAGATAAAGTAATATAGCAATGACCCCATGGCTGGGTGTGGGTAATGCTGGATTTATCCACGATAAATAAAGCTAAACATGGGTAAATCAGCATTACCCATACCCAGCCATGACTTATTGCTATTTTACCATTACATTATTTATTCCCCACTATCGTGGGCCTTTCTTGGTGTACTGCTCATGTGTATGAGACTTACTTTCCCACACTTACACAGTGCTGTGTAAAGGAAGCAGTGGAGAAAGGAACATCTCTGCTGCTTTGTTTGTTTTTAATTAAAAAAAAAATGAAATCCAGAGACTTCAAGCATACAGGAGAGGCAGGACAGAGAAAAAATAAGGATAATCAGATACATTTCTCTTGCTTTGCATAATGTACTTCATTATCCTTGTATTTGTCTCTGTCCCATTTCTCTTGTACTTTTGAAGTCCCAGTTTTTGTAAATTTATTTATTTTTTTTTAATTAAAGAAAAGTAGAATTTTTGTAGTGTATATTAATAGAAGAAAGTCTGGATGAACAGAATTGTTTCCATTGGTATATGCTCGATTTATAACGGACACACTGGTTGGGCTGACTAGTCAGCATGCTTGCTTTTGAATGTTAATGGCCAGTCATTGTATAATAGAAGTTAATTGTCAACAATCTATTTCATTAATAAAGTACTGTCCCCTTTGATGTAAGTGAGTGGTAGTAAGTGATAAAGGTATGGCATGGTTTGATAGGTGCAATAAGATTAGGTACAGTATACTTCTGCTTCACCGGTTATCTACTTAACTCTGGTTGAGAAATGCTAGGAGTGGGTTCATGTTCCCATGTTCAGTGTTTCTGAGTGCAGCTCATCCATGAGAATGAAGTTTATACCTATGAGAGGAGATATACCAAAACATAATGCTGCAATTCATAGATGTCAGCTTAGCTGAGCTTCACTTGTATAAGACCTATGCAAATGGGTCACAATTCATGCTAATAGCCTTACAGGTGCCATTTTAACTGTGCTTAGTCAAACTTGTCAGCTCGCAACTGATATGGGAAACAAAGAAACAGATAAAAACGAGGTGATAAATATTTCCAATTGAAAATTAATAGAAATTAGGCACATTCAGAGCAGTAACTGCAGTTTTTGGACATTGATGTAAATGACTGCAGTGGAAAAGAGTTGTCATTTTTTTACAGCTGTATGCATGGATGTGGAACACTTACAATTGCTGATGATTACAGAAAACTTAAGAAGTTGCAACATTGTACATTTTGACAGTGTGCAGTTCAGGTTGTGATGAATGCATGGTAAACATATAAATGGCATATACTTATATTAGTATACTACTTTACAACTTTTTTCAATCATTCAGGGTGCCAGAGACTATTTGTAAAAATGTGGTTTGTTTGTGTCTTTCGGCTTTTCCCGTTTAGGGGTCGGCACAGCGGAACTCCGGTCCATAATGATTGGCAGTGGATTTTTATGGTGCTGAGTTGCCAGCCCAACATCCAACCTTCAAAGAAGGCACACACATTCACGCACCTACCTACATGTCTTTAAACGACACTCAACTGCGGGGAGGATATGCAGACTCTACACAGAAGGCACTCCAGCCGAGAATTGAACGGGAGAACCTCTTGCTGTGAGTTGACAATGCTAACCGCTGCACTACCGTGGACATATTTGTAAAAATTTGGTAAACTGCATTTAATTAAAGTATGGACACATGGACTGTACAGTAAGCATTTTACTTCATTGGCTTATTCATGCTATCTTCTTCTATAACATTGCATTGAACTAAGGTGCCGTAACAAAAAGTTTTGTCTTCATTCACTGTGCTAAAGCTGGTATGCTTTTACAAGAAACTTAGGTCTTAGGACTGGAATTAAAATCTTGTCTTCTTTCACTATGTTAAAGGTATTAAGCTTTGGCACTGAACATGGGTACCAAGACTGGCAGTCTGTAGTCATGCATTCTGTTTGGATAATGTTTTTACTGCTGTGTTACAGGGTTCATGTGCTTAACTCTGGTTTCAGTAACAGCATAAATAAATGTTTTTTTTCAGGAGACAACATGATGCAGCAGCATGGATCCAGAGATAGAAAGAGAGGACAGACCACATCAGTCCTGAAGAAAGCCACATCCTGATGGAGGCCCTCAGGGCATATAGAAAATGCCCTTTTTGGCAAAAGACGACCAAAAAAATCTGAGAGAGATAAGGCATGGAACCAAGTGATGTTAGACATGAATGCAGTTAGGGACAGAACCTGACATTGACTCAGTGCAAAAAGAGGGGCAATGACATGGTTGGCTGTGCCAGATCAAATGTTGGGCAAAATGCAGTTGCCCATAGCAACACTGGTGGGGGACTGCCATCACTTATCCCTTTAACAGCTGATGTGGAGTACCTTCTCTCCATATGGGAAGATGACTGTAACACCAATGATAGTGCCACAGGCATAATTAGAGATAGTGTGGAAACTAGCAGCTACTGATCTCAACAGCAGACACACTCATACAGTCAGGAAGGTTAGTACATCCCTGATAGCAAATTAAATACTCAAAAATACTGAGAAAGATAGCTGTGTACATATAAAAAAATGACATTTCTTATCAACAGGTGCCACCTCCATTTCTGTCATGCAGGAAAGTGACGAGAGCTCACATGGTAAATGTACTCATTGCCTACCTATAGATAAGTCAGTACTGCGGGCCCAAGGTCTCAGTACCCATGTCATCACTTACTGCTTCACAGAGCCAGAATCAAAAATCATCAGTTTCACTGTGCCAGCACAGCAGGCAGGCAATGACAGCAGATTGGTTATTAATGATGATGTCATAACTGTCATAAGTATGACACAGCCTGAGGACAGTGGCACACACTTAACAAGTACACTGATAGGTCCAAAAACACACAGAAAATACATAATTTTGCAGGCAGTGACACAGGCTCACTGATCCAAGTAGATGAGGACCTTACATTGCAGGCAGAACAGGGTGGGAACCCACATAGCTCAACAGCACAGTTTGCTGAATCACAGGAACACTTTTCAGGAAGACAGTATTAACTCAGAGATAGCTGTGTCCACCATAACATGGTTGCAAAGGGGTGCCAGGCAAAGGCATATGCCACAGATAGTTCCAGACACTTGGAAAGCATTAGCTGTCAAGTAACAGATGTACTGGGACATTGTTCAGGTATAGTCTACTGGCAGAGAGTCAGGCAGAGATGATCAGAATACTACAGTGTGCACTGCAGGGTGTACATGAGGATTTTTACCAGTACATGGAATTGGTAAAGAGTAGGAATAATTCATTATTCACAGTCATGCACTGTATGGTGGTACACACAGCAGCCATCTACACCTCCAAGTGTACACTATTCAGGACTTACCAGACACAAGTTGGAAACTCCGGAGGATGGGGTGAGCCCAGTATACTCTCCAGACATGCCCGGGCATAGTAGGTTGCACACGACGTGATTCTCTTGGAAGTTCTGAAAAAAGTGGTTGGGACATAACCCACAAGAAGGCAAGCAGACATCATCATCCTTCATCTACAAGTAGCAGAACTTGTCAGTCGAGATCTCAATTGCTTAGCACTGTGAGATCAGTGTCTGCAGGATCACCTGCACAACATGGCAGCAGTTCCTCATGATCACAGGCACCATCAACCACATTATCCCTAGGGACCATTGTGTATAACACATTTAACCTATTAAAAGTCATGATGCACAATGCTAGTACTAAAAGTATCACAAGGTACAACTGAGCAGCCTCTATTTCACATGACTAATGTTACTGTTTAAAATGATAAAAAGTAAAAAAAAGGAGGGGGGGTGTACAAATTATAATGTAAAACAGTACTGAGGGCCTAATACACATAATGGATATATGATTACAATCATGTCTGTTACATTAGCTTGTACCACTTCACTCTCAGCACTGCACAATGATTGCTAATACTTCTGGTGACACAAGGGTTGGTGTCTATGACAGAAGGAATTAATCTAATGCGCAGTAGCTTAATAGAGAAAAGAGTTATTTTGTATATATGTGAAACAATACAGAGATAGCAAGAAATGCCATAAAATTGTAATACAATTTTACTTTCCAATGAAGTGAACACATCCTCTAAACTGCAAGGTAGAATACTGCAGCACTACATCTTACATACACACAGTTATAATCAATCTGTTTTTTTATAATAAAGGTAACATTAACCTGAATATCATAGTCCATAGTTATGGACTATCAATCTCTGCCTCTTTGCCTTTGCAGCATCTTCTGAGCATGGAGACCTATATTACTACTGCTGCTGGCTGGCCTAAAATATTATTGTCACTGATGGGAGAACAGATAACAGGATCTGTGCTCCCAAACTGGGGCACTTCACCATCAGGCCAGTGCATGATCATATGCAGAATGCAACACATGATAAACATCCAGCATGCAATAGCAGGGTCATACTGAAGTGCACCCCAAGACTCATCCAGGGTACAGAAACTGGCTTTCAGCAAGCCAAACACTCACTCACTCACTCACTCACTCACTCACTCACTCACTCACTCACTCACTCACTCACTCACTCACTCACTCACTCACACTCACTCACTCACTCACTCACTCACTCACTCACTCACTCACTCACTCACTCACTCACTCACTCACTTTATGACAAACTGTGTCTGTACAAGGTAGTGTTGCAACTTTCCTCAGCAACTCCTCTAGGGTTATGGATGGTCATCAGCTATGGTTTATGTCAGTAGCCTGCATCACCTTGAAAAGATAAGAAAAAAGGAGGAAAAACATAACAAGGGAAGGGTGGTTTATGATTAAGCAATACGTTTTCAAAACTATACCTAATGACAAAATTATAGTTAATATGGTCACTTACCAATAAGGTGACCATTGGACATCCTACCACAAAGAAGAGGCAGTAGAGTGAGCTTGTGTATCACACATGAGAATCATGGGCACTACCAGGATTCAGGGCTGACATATTGGTGACACATCACCATGTGTCACACACTACCTGACAGTTGATGGAATGGTAGCCTTTTTTACTTTGGTACCACTCCCCCATGGTCCTGATAAGGGCCTTAAAGGCAATGTGGGTGCAATCTATCAAACCAAGCACCTCAGTGAAAAGTACCATCCCACAAAAGCTGCGGATGATTGTGGCTCATTCCTGTGGTGACACTGACAGGTAAATATACTGACCCACACATGCCACAAGTGTGTTAAGAAGCTGATGAAGTATCTTCAAGGCAGAAGCCTGAGAAATACCCAATGTGTCCTTAGTCAGTCTCTGTAAGGTCTCTGTAGCAAGTATAGTGAGGGCTATACATGCCTTAGTATTAACAAGTATAGGAAGGCCATGTATATCTGCAGTTTCCATCTGTGAACCATTCAAACTCACCCAAGCCCTTACAATATCACTTTCCACTCTATATCAAGAATTTCTTGATCAGAAAAGTTATAATGAGTTAATCTTTATCTATAGCTGTGTCTTCTTGGCCAGAGAGTGTCACTGTATGTCTGCAGCTTTGACTTAGCCAGGACAAGAAACTCACACTGAGAAATAGCTAGGCTAACAGCTAAATCAAGTGTCTTTGACAATTGCAGAGTAGATAAAAAAGACAAGACCTTGCCTTTTATAATGTTATACAGTGGTGGTTTCTGAAAAGGGTATATGCTGCAAATTTGGCAACTTTGTTATAACAGTCTTCAAGTTTTAATTTTTGTGAAGTCTTTAGGTTAGTAAGGATGGGAGCACCATAAAGAAGAGTGGAGATGAGATAAGTAGTGGCAAGTGTAGTTTTAGTTGTGTCAGTGAGAACGTTTCTACCTCTGTAAAGCATCCCTAGTTTTTGATGAGTGTGTTTTTGTACAATCTTGTATATGCAGGTCGAATGTAAGATTATCATCCACTATCACCCTGAATAGTTTGCTATGAGAAGTGACTTCAATGGTTGTATTATCAAGAGAGAGGACTTTAAATTTTGTTTTTGTTTTTTTTTTCATGAGAGAGGGATTTGGTGGGGGGGTAGCAGTTTGGTCTTTTTTGGGTTGAGCATGAGTTGTGAGTTATGAAGCCATGTTTCAACGGCTGTTAAATCTTTCTAAGTAATTTTTTGGACGTGTACCATGTTGTTAGATGTACAAATGAGAGTGGAATCATCTTTGTATTGTATTAGGGTGGCTTGTAGTGTGGAAGTGTAGAGGGTGTTGGTGAAAATGTTAAAGAGGACGGGACCAAGGATAGAGCCTTGTGGTACACCGGTGGTGACTGGGAGGTAAGGAGAGACCATGGAGTGCCAGTTTACTGACTGACACCTACTGGACAGGTAGCTTTTGATCCACAGAAGGGTGGGCTGAGAGAGACCTAGTGAGTACATTTGAAGTAGGACTTTGCTGAGACAAACTGTGTTGAAGACTTTAGACAAATCTATATACCCTTTTATGTTTTTCCCCCTCCACACCCTGGCATTTCGGTAAAACTATCTCAAAATTTAACTCTTCCCTTCCCTCTGTGGCACCAGATAACATCAGACACATGGGTTCTGAGAATCCTTAAAAAGGCTGCAATTGGTAGTAGAAATCCTTTCCTCCTTTTCAGGGTATTCATCCACAGCATTTTACTGAAGCCATGGAAATTACCTTAAAGTCTAGGCATCTCAGTGTTTGTACTCCTTGTCGGTGTCTGTACTCCTTGGTATAAATATTAATTATCAGGCCAATATCTTGCCACAGTGCTTGACTTGAGAAATAGACTATCTGCTTCACACAGGACTGTTAAAGCATATAGCTGAAAGATAACTATTTAGACAGATAAAGGCAATGGGAGCAAAACAGCTTTTGCATTCTACTGGGTGCTAATATGTTCTTTCTTGTGACACTTGCATTTAACCTGACTTTCCAGACAAGAAATAACTTGTCAGCATTATATAGGGCCTTTTCCAAGTTAATTGTTTTATATCAAATAACAGGTGAAATATAAACACACACTGCTTCAATTTTCTTGTTTCAAGATTTATCTGCTATGAGAATCATGTATTCAGCTATATAAGAGTCATTAGGAAAGCGTGAGCAGACATTAATTTTTAAGCATTCTGGGAACCTTTTTATCTAAATATGCAGCAATGACAGCATTATTTCAGATTATCTAAACCTAATCATTCTCATGTTTTTTCCCCTTCGAGTAGAATGCTCACACATCATTATATGAGGCAATGGTAGCACAAAACACATTCATCTTAATAATGCTTTCCTTTTGAACCTTCTGTGTGATTTCTGAGTTAATCTCACTGCACCCTAGAGCTCAGGCATAACTAGTATAAGCTGCAGAGAGTGTAAAGTTCACACCTATTTTTTTCTATATTATCATCACTCAGTAATGCTTTGACATTTGCTTTGTATGAGATCTGTTTGTTTTATCTGTTTTATGTAACCACTGTAAATCTACCACATTTATATACAGATAATCAAAACAGGAGATATTATCTCCGCAAAGAAACCAGTCACCAGTGCAGTCCCCCAGAGTTCTGTGCTGGGACCTCAGCAGCTTGGCATTTACTTTTCTGAAGTAAAAGCCAGCAACAAAGGGCTCTTGCTGTTTGCAGATGAGTGCAAGCTAGAAGCACTCATCAAATCCCCAGTTGATTTAACCATCCTGCAGAAAGGTTTGCCTCAAATAAATAATTGGTGTCAAAATCATGGTCTGAAACTAAATGCTAAAAACTGCATTATTGTATCCTTTGGGAAGTCATTTACCCCAGGGAACTATCACATTGACAGTACTCCCCTAAGAGATGATCCGGTTGTTTGGGATTTGGAAACTTATGTAGACAGTGACCTAACTTTTGACCAACATGTGTCTATTATTGCAAGAATGTCCTTCTATACTGCACAACTTATAAACAAAGGGGTTGTGTCTAGATCTAGGGATGTCATTGCCCTCCTTTACTCAGCCCTCATTAGGCCAATCATTGAATATAATGCCCCTTTGGCATGTATCTGTGCAGACACATGCAACAACAGAAATACCAACAGAAATATGTTACTAAAAGGATACAGAATCTAAACAATATGTCCTATATGGACCAACTCAAATCTCTGTGACTATATCCTACAGACTGCTAAGAGGCAACCTGTGTCTGGCTTACAAGGCATCCTCCAACCCATTACTGATGGATTTTCTGCACATTCACAAGTCAAATGGCATCAGAAATACTCAATCTAGGGATGTAAACCTCTTCTACAACATCAGCAGAACAGTTTGGAGGCACAGGTGTATTTCACAGGGGCTACCTCGGCTGTGTAACAGACTCCCCATCCACATTAAAAAAATGTTCATCCCTGTTCATTTTCAAGCACAACTTCAATCCATGGATAGAAAACAGAAAATTTACCCAGGACTTCTGCCTGTACAACTGATGGACAGAGTCAGCTCCTAAATGCTTTATCCCATGGATGGGTCCCCTCAAATTATCTATGGAGGGATCCCAGTTATTCTCATTAGGGATAATATATAATTATTGACCATGGGATGGATAAGGCTAATCTCTATCCAAATTGGATATGTTAATTTGAGCACACAGATGGAAATTGGCTAGGCTTAAAATGGCCTGCAGGGGCAGCTAGCCTAGTACTTATCAATGAGCCTATAAATCTTTGAGCATGTATCTCTCAACGTCTTCGCTCAAGAAGTCTGGACAAAGTCAAAAATAATGGAGAGATAACACCCTAAAATCATGGTTAATTTTTAAATAGTATTCAAATTCACTTAAAATGTACTAGAAAAGGTATCGCATCAAAATGAATTTTAAGAACAATAAGCATTATGAAACTTTAATGTAAGTCATTATTGACATTGTAATTATCAGTGATTTACCAGAAAATCAAAAATGTTATGAGGTGCAGGGCAAAAATATGACACAAAATCTGGGGAATCTGTAAAATCATGGATAACTGAGAGATATGTTACCAAAATGATTTTTTAAACTAAAATAATAAATAATTAAAATAAGCATACTTCAAGAAATTTTGATAACACTATGAAACAGAATCTGGGACTGGATATTCAGTTTCAGAAAATGAACCTCCTACTGCTCATTTATTGGACCGCTTCCATTTTACTTTGAGCTATGAGCTCCAACAGCAGTATCAGCCCTGAGATGTTCTGTATATTAGAACTGTTTAACAATTACACAGCTTATTATCTTCAGAAGAAAAGGATGATATATGTAAGGAAGGCTAAAATATATTAATAGAGAAAGGCAGTCTACGGATAATGTAGTAGATGAGTGTCAATATTTTTGCTTCATAGCTCCACTGACTAGAATTCCAGCCTGGCTTTGAGTCATTATATGGAGTTTTGTATGTTCTCTCTTTATGGATAAGTGGTAAGTGGTTAAAATGTTGAGACTCACAATGCAGAATGACCAACAATCAGGAATTAAATATATTAAGTCTGAGATTGCCATGTCTCTGAATGTTCTGTTTACTCCATGGTATGACAGTCTCAGAGATTGTATGTATATATATATATATATATATATATATATATATATATATATAAGTTGAGGAGGTGTGAAGAGCTCATGTTCAAGAGGAGCAATGTTCAGTATTCACTCTTCTCTTGTATTTTCAGATTTTTTTTTTTTTTGCTATTTTGGGACATGGTACCACATGTTCTGATATCTGAATAGAGAGCCCTCTGTATGCTTTTTTTAAGATACTTTTGTATCCATTTCCCTCTTTAAAACAAACAGGTCATCTAGCTTTCTCAAACAGTGCAATATAAAGTATTAACAATAGAAATAAAAACTACATCTTCCTTTCAGTTCAGTGTAACACCATACTTGACAAACTTATTGGTGGCACAAAAAAGTCAGAGAAAAAACCCACATTTTACATCTCCCTTATTCAGAAGCAAAAACAAATTACTATGCAAGGCAGGGTCTTGCAGTATCCTCCACAAATGCATTCAGATTTTACACTGTGTCTTTTAGAATATGCTTGTATTTTTGCAGCATTTTTGTTCGTCTCTTTTTTAAGTTGTGTTTATGAATATCCAACAGTTCTACTGGAAGTGGGAAGAGCTATATTGCTATACAGAATTAATTTTTACACTAATTAGGCACCTAGAGCTTTGTCTGGATGCACCTATTTTTCAAGATCGTTTGTTTCTGTTTTCAATGTTGGAGGTCCATTAGACAATAAGCTAATAACTTCATAGGTGGAAACAGCAATGAAGTGCTAGAAAAGGTGTGGTCCCATGTCTGTTTTGAACATCATATACTACTTTAAATGTGCATGACACCTACATTTAAATGTGGCAACTATTGATGAAGACAGCAATTCACTTTGTCAGTACCAATCATTTGTGAAATCCCAATATGTTGTCTCTCTCTGAAAAATAATACCTGCTTTCCAAGTGATACATGCTGGCAGAGTATAATGGAGAACTCTTCATTTTCCTCAAGATTTTACAGTTATTTTCCATGATGTTTTAGTGCTCGAGAACCACTGACAAACTTTCTGCATGTGGCCAGTTCTAAAATTAGATGTGGTAATCTGCTCAAGCAAAATATGTTAACTGTGCTTCCTTGTATACCATGGTTAAAATGCGTGTTACTTTGTGAACAGGGTGCTTTCTTGAAGTGTTTTAATGATCTAATTGTTTATGTAACTGAAGGCCATAACATAACCATAACTTTGACAATAAAGTGAGAACTGTAACAAGCAGACAGTTTCCAATACACAGACTGCATCCACCATTACAAAAAAATGCAAAT
Source organism: Protopterus annectens (assembly GCF_019279795.1). Classification (NCBI taxonomy): domain Eukaryota; kingdom Metazoa; phylum Chordata; order Ceratodontiformes; family Protopteridae; genus Protopterus; species Protopterus annectens. Next base: position 246,432,538 of record NC_056744.1, read on the forward strand.
TTAGTTACCATCATGTTATATTCAACAAAATATTGAATATTTATGTTAATTGAGTTGCTACATTTTTCTCTAGCCTTGAATTATTGTCAGCCTCACCACTACTGTTTAGGTTGATTAATAGAATAAAGTTAGCTAGTAAGAGTTTATAACCTGCTATGTGCAGGTAGAAAGTGCAGCTGTGTAAATAAACTTACCATAACAGCAGATACTCGGATAGGTCATCATTGCAGTAATACAAAAGCTATATGGGACGTGTCCTGCCAAGGATCAGATGTCCAGCCAGTGTACAATAGCTTTTGGGTACCTTTCTCACACAATACATATGGGTACCAAAATTTAGAGTTGCCTTGCCTTTAAGTAAGGGAGGCTGTAACAGGAAAAATATCAAGTCCAAATTTGTAATCCTAGGTCACAGCAGAAAAAAGGAAGAAGAGGATCCCGCCCCAACCAAGGGACAGTAGATAAGGAAAACACATAAATATACGAAAAACGAGACGGGATGGAGGGCATGACAGTGTTAATACTGCAACAGTAATCTATATGAACATCTACTGCAACAGAAATCTATTTGAGTATCTAATGTTATAGTAAAGTTTATTTACCCAACTGTACTTTGTTCATCATTAGATCAGTAATAGCATAAAAATTGACTTCAATGATTGGCTTAAAGTATGGTATCATTTGAAAGGAGTTCACTAGCTTGAGAGTACACGATCGACAAACCATACTGTTTTCCAGGGACGATCTGCACCAGTACTGGATAAAACCTTTTTTTCAATCCCATACTGCCTGTTTTAGGCAATGCTGACAAGATAAACCTTCTGACATAGCTGTACTAAACCAGAAAAATCTGAAGGTGTTACTGCTCAATGCCAGGTGCCTGAACAAGAAACTCTACTCTGTGCAGTCTGTCCTCACTTTGGAGAATGTAGACATCTGTGCAGTCACTGGGTCATGGTTTAAAACAAGTGGAGAGCACTCAGGCAGTGCAGGGCTACAATGTCTTTCACACCTTTATACCGGTTACTATACAGGAAGGTACAAAAGGTGAAGTTGCCTCTGTAAATATTAAAAATAAACATACCTCAAAAGGCTGGACCATCAGCATGACAGAGCTTGGCCATTTCCAAATCTCCATAAACATGGTCCCATATCATATCCTTGCAAGCTATAGGTCACACCACTCAACACATTCCCCATTCAATCTGATACCAAGTCAAGACTATTCACACTGCTGCATCAAGCAGACTCCATTAGGCGCAAACCTTTGATTACACATTATAACTCTTAATTCTACATTATCTTAGTTTAGTAAACTTTATTCAATACTGTTAGTAAGTGTTTCAATACCCTATCTGATGTAGTTATGCTGGTAATGGATCAGTTAACATTATCTTATTGTTATTATGGAGTAGATAGGCACATGTGTAATGATAATAATTGTCAGCACTTGGAACACGCAGTGTTTTGTTGTTTTTATCCCTCTGATATACTCTACTACCTACTTAATGAAAAGCTTTCACTGCGTACAAATTGCTTTTAAGTTTCAAATAATAATTCAGAGGGATGGGTGGTTGTGCACCTGTACAGGGATTAGAGGTATAGATGTCATGTCTAGAATGATTTTAAAGTTTAAGACCTTGAAGCCTTTTGGTCTGAATCAGGAATTAGGTATATAATTATTACTGTTAATTTTTGATAATTTGTATTGATTTTTGTGCTTTTGTATTATTTTGATTAGTTAAATCTGAATGTTTGTATTGATATACTTTCAATGAGCTCAAAGTTGGTCACTTTAAATGTTTGATATGATATTAATTAATTGATTGATGACAGCTGTTCTGGTGTGCATATACACTTGTTCAGAATTAGAAGAAACTGTGATCCTTGAAGGCGAACTGCCGAGGTACCAGATCGCTTTTAAATAAAAGAAACTGCTGGTTCTGTGTTTTTTCATTTTGTGGCTGTTGCTGGTGTTTTTTGAAGTTGGTGGTGTTTGCCAGCACTGATTTACCAGCTTAAATATGTCATAGACAGCTGGGGCTCCCGGACAGCTTAATTTGTGAGGGGGCATTCATTTCTCTGATATTGTAAGTGAACGAGAGAAAAAATTCACTATGATGGATCCTTGGAATGTGAGTGAGAATCGTGATTCAGATGGGAATTTTGTGCAGTTGGAGAGACTAATGGCTAAAGAAGTAGCATTGTTTTTGGACACCCGGCTTTTGGAGAAGTATGTGAGTCTGAATTTGATTCCAAGGAGGCTACGCATAGATAGGCTTCCTGCTACACAGTTTTCGGAAGAAGAAAATGACCTCTTTGAAGAGTGGAAGCAAGTATTCTTGGATTGTACTTTAAACTGGCTCCGCATTTTGATAAAGCGGAACATGAGGGCACATGAAAAGTTAAAGACTGAAATCTTGCACTTACAGGACGAGGTGGTGGAGGAGTCCTGTTACAGGGGGCAGATTTCAAAGATTAATGAGAGAATTTCAAAATTAGAAGGTGAAATTATCCAGCGTAAAAGGAATAAGTTGCTACGCGATTTAAAAGACTATGAAATGGGTATCATGTTCTCATGGCAGTGTGAGCCGGTACGTAGCAGGTCAACGGTCAGAAGCGGAAGCCAGAAGTGGCGAAGCATGTCAGTGTCTTCAGCTGAGCAGAAAGTTGCTAAAAATGTTAAAAATGTTACTTTTGCTACCTCCCCATCTTCTATGACGATGGAGACTGAGGGTAGGAATGATACCTCAGTTTCTCCTACTACTGAACACTCCTTTCAGGCTGGAAAATTGGGTCGGTGGAGAAATGGAAGGAAGGGAAGGAACCGTTTTAAATGATGAACTAGTATGTAGATCTAATACACAGACTTTACAGACTTTACAGACTTTACAATTTGTGAATCTATCTGGTCTAAATCTCACCAATGATATGAAGACTGTATTGTCGAAAGGTAGAAAATTTGTACCGACTTACTTTCCGTCTTTAGCTGATTTATACTTGGAGTTAAAAGCATTCAGCAGGAAACTGCTTTTGAAAGTTTATTTTCATAGGAATGTTGAAAAGAATCTTTCTGAAAATGTTTGTTTAAATAATTCAAACATTGGTAATGATTTAGATGAAGATTTATTAAATATGTCTTTATATGAGTATGATTAGGCTGAATTATTTGATATTGATGAGATAGTGGACAATACAAGTTGTTATCTAACTGGATATGGGAAATTACCTTTACCATATTTGACAACTGAAAATAAGTTTGTACCCATTATCAATGTACCTGCTATTGCCTTATTTTTTTAAGGTTGTATTTAGAGAAATATCTACAACACTTGATGAATTTTTTAGGAAGAAAAAATGTTATAATTTAAGTAAAAATGAATGGTTGGCTCTGAAGTGCCTTAAACAACAGAGAACTAATTTCATATTTAAGTGTGCTGATAAAGGTGGCAATTGGGTCATTTTAGACAAACAGAATTATTGTGATATGGTAGGTGATTTATTAAATAACGTAGAAAAATATAAAAGGTTAACTAGGGACCCCACAATGGAATTTAATGATGAACTTTTGGCCTTATTAGAAAGAGGGGAACGTTTGATTTTTTTTTTAATATAAGGATGTTATGTAAATTGTACATCAAAAAACCTATGACTCCTATTCTATATGCTTTGCCTAAAGTGCACAAATGCTTGCAAAAACCTCCGGGTAGGCCCATAGTTTCAGGGGTGGGTTCCTTTTTGAACAATATCAACATTTTTTTAGATTTTCATCTGAATGAACACTTAAAGAAGGTTGTAGCACATATTTCAAACACCCAGGACCTGATAAATGAAGTATCTAATATTTAATGGCAAAGTACGTTTTATTGGGTTATGATTGATGTGAAATCATTATATATGAACATTAATCTTAGATGGGGTTTGGAATCTATCATTGATATGTTGGGTGAGGGGCCTAGGACCACCTTCTTGGTTAATTTATTGGAATTCTGTTTAACTCAATTATTATTTTTTTAATAATGAGTTCTTTCTGCAACTAAAGGGTACGGCTATGGGGGCTGCTTTTGCACCCTCATATGCCATTATATACATGGGATTTTTTGAGAAGAAATTTATTTATCCCACCGTATTTTTTAGGAACAATGTTCTGCTATATAAACGGTTTATAGATGACCTCATATTTATTTGCAAGGGTGATTGTCAATGACTTTTTGATTTTTTTGATATTCTTAATACCAATGAGCATGGTCTTGTTTTTTCTTATGAGTTGAATAGGGAACAGATCAACTTTCTGGACTTAACTTTATATAGTGATCAAGAAATTATAGGTTATAGGCCTTTTAGGAAATCAACTTCAGTTAATATGTTTTTACATGCCACTAGTATGCATCCAGGGCATTTGTTGAATTGTTTGCCATATGGTGAATTTAAAATAATTTATGAGCATACTAGTGACAAAAATGAAAAAAACTTATGAATTGGATAAGGTTTTAATGAGGTTGAGAGAAAGAGGCTATAATGAGGTACATTTATTGAAATGTAAGAATAAATTACTTGGGATTGATAATGATGGACCATTCATTTCACTTAGGAATAATATATCCGGGGGGTAGGGTACATCAAACTAGGGATATTGATGATGATAAAAAACTATTTTATATCACAAGGTTTTCTCCATTCTCCAATGAGTTAATTTAGTTAATGAGAAGGCATTGGCATATTGTTTGTGAAGATGAATCAATAGGTCATTTGTTTCTGGAACATATTACTTTTTCCTTTAAGAGAGGGAAACATTTGAAAGAATTATTAAGTTATAATTTTGTTGAATGAAACAATAACCTTTTACCGTCTGGTACTTTTCCATGTGGTCATTGTAGTATTTGTAATAGGGTCAAGAATGTGAACATCATTAATGGCAGAACTTTTGTTCCTAAATTTTATTTTAATTGCAGATCGACGGGGGTGGTCTATATTTTGGGCTGCTCATGTAATGACATTTGGTATATAGGACAGACCAAGCGTACAGTTAGGGTTCGTGTCTTGGAACATTTAAAAGACATTAGAGCTCATAATGAAGGTAGTCCTATTGCCAAACATTTTCATGATGTACATGGTGACTCCCCTAGTAGTCTGAAATTTTGTGTACTTGGTAAGCCCTTCCTTTCTAGAGGGGGTAATATTGTGGCTAAATTACTTGAATTCGAAACAAGAATGATTTTAAAGTTTAAGACCTTGAAGCCTTTTGGTCTGAATCAGGAATTAGGTATATAATTATTACTGTTAATTTTTGATAATTTGTATTGATTTTTGTGCTTTTGTATTATTTTGATTAGTTAAATATGAATGTTTATATTGATATACTTTCAATGAGCTCAAAGTTGGTCACTTTAAATGTTTGATATGATATTAATTAATTGATTGATGACAGCTGTTCTGGTGTGCATATACACTTGTTCAGAATTAGAAGAAACTGTGATCCTTGAAGGCGAATTGCCGAGGTACCAGATCGCTTTTAAATAAAAGAAACTGCTGGTTCAAGTGCTGGTAATCTGTGTTTTTTCATAGATGTCATGTCTCTCTGCATAATAATCCTTTACTTCTTGATGCTCATTGAAATAAGAAGATCTTTTCTACAAACACAGTGAATATTCATGAGTGAAATCTCAATGACTACAATTGATTCATAGAACATAAAGGGGCTCCAGGATAAAAAGAAAAAGGAATTTAACCATGCACCTTACATACCAAAACAGAAGTAATATAACGTGCCTACAAGAGACACATATGTTAAATGAGCATTGGAATACTGATAGAAATAGGAAATGGGTGAAACATATTATACCTGCTGGCAATAATTCATCCTCCAGAGGGGTAGCTATCATAATTAATAATTCATTTCAAGGGGAAACCCTTCTTTCGAAAAGTGACCCTAATGGCAGATGGTGTTTTTTTTGTTTGTTCATATCCCAAATTAGAGAAACTCATATTATTTTTAAACATTTATGGCTCCTGCTCTGACCAACACCTATTTATCTATGAAATATTTAATATTTTGTCAAAGTACCAAAACCACTATTACATTGTAGGGGGAGATTGGAATGCTCTAATCAATCTGGATAGAAATAGATTGCATAAGGAAGTCAGACAACCACAGCAAACTACACGAGCATTAAAGGAACTACTGAACACTTTTGATCTGGCTGACCCCTATACAATTTACCAACATGACAACTCAATAAGTATATTCACCTTTTTTTTCAGCAAGACACAAATCCTGGTCAAGAATTGATGCTTTTTGGTATCACAAACTCTTACCAATTACAAGATTAACTGCAAGGTTTATCCTAGATCTATTTCTGATCATTCTAAAATACATATTGCTATCAGTACCTCTAAAATTGACTCAATGTCTGCATATTACATCAATTGGATTTTAAACTTAAATATTATTCAAAAAGAAGAGGTGCTGCTAGAAATAAATATTATTTTAGCCCAGCTTGATAATGATCTCACACTAAGTCAAATCCCTCATGATATACAATGGGCAGCAACAAAGGCTGTTATCAGAGGTTTCATTATCCAAAATTCTTCATGGTATAAGAAATATTACAATAACTATAAAACCAAACTGGAGAAGCAAATAAAAGAAACTAAACTAAAACTCCATGAAAATTACTACAAAGACCTAGAGGAAAGAATTATAGGCTTACAAAAACAAGTATATAATTTATACCTCAAAACTCTCTCACATACAGAACTCAAACTGCTTCATAAATACTCAGAATGGGCACAAATTCCCTTCAAAACACTAGCCAGGTTAATAAAAATTAAAAATGCCCCCCCAAAGATAAATGAAATAAATTATCAAGGGAAGATAAGACATAGTGAATATGACATCATCAATTCCTTTGAAGAAATATACAATAGTCTACATAATCTTCCATATCACAAATCCAGAGAACAGTTTTAAAATTCCCACAGTTAAATGACTCCCAAAAAATTTCCTAAAAATCCCCCTTTAAATCAGAAGAAATAAAATTAGCTATAAACTATTTTAAAATCAACAAGGCTTTGAACCCTGATGGTTTTACCATGGAAATTTATAAAAAATTCTCCAAACCAATTTCCAAAAATTTACTAAGAATATTTAACTATATTATCTTGTTTGGTATAACTGATCAGTATTTGAACAATTTGAAAACTATTTTAATTCTTAAACCAAACTCAGATCCCATAGACCCAGACAGCTAAGACCTATTGCCCTTATTAATACTGACTTTAAAATCCTAGACCATGTTATAGCAAATAGACTAAAAAATATACTTACTAATATAGTATCGCAGGAACAACTTGAATTTATGCAAAACAGGCAAATTTATGACAACACCATTCTCTTAGACACCACAATTAAGCTGTTAGCTAAAGACAAACACCCTAAATACATATTAACTGTAGATGCTTGCAAAGCTTTTGATAGAGTGGACTTATTTTTTTTATTTGATATCTTACCCTGCTTTGGGTACCTGCAGGAATTTATAAATATTGTAAAAAGTACTATATCAAAAAACATCTACTACATTATATATAAACAAAAATAATTCTAACCCCATTAAAATATCTAATGAGACAAAACAAGAATGCCCCCTTTTGCCCTACCTTTTTAATCTTTATTTGGAGCCTTTACTTCTATTTATATCCCAAAAACCATACCACTACATACCGAAAGTCTTAAATGTAAACTTTATGTACAGAGTTGTTGCTGATGACCCCATCATATACTTTGAGCTCCCAAACACTGACTTACAAAAATTATTAAAATCAATAAATAAATATTCCAGCATATCAAACTAAAATATTAATCCCAATAAATCTTATACATTCCCTATAAACCCCCTTGACCACAAAGAGTTCTGTTTTTCTGACAGTGAATATTGCTTAAAATACCTAGGTATAAATGACACTCACTCCTACAATGAAATGTAAAAAGCAAATCTGCATTATTCATGGTCAAATATAGAATGAGACATTAGAAGATAGAAGAACATAAATTTGTCTCTATTATTGAAAGCTAGCATCATCAAAATGAATATCCTACCCAGTCTTTATCAACTAAATGTCTTTTTCCTAACCATTCCCCAAAAATCTTTATAATGGTGGAAAAGGCTCTCTCAAAGTTTATCTGGTACCCCAAATCAGTAAGAATTAGGTATGACAAACTCACTTTATCAAAACACAAGGGTGGTCTGGGACTTTCAGATCTAAAACTTTACTATAGTATCATAAGTTCAGGTAGATTAATCCAGATAGCCAATTATGATCCTAATCTAGGAAGTTGGTCCCCCTCAATGGATCAAAGTTTGGTTTAGTCTGACCAAATCCCATAATATTAATCCTAAATGCCTCCCTTTTCTAAACCCTAAAAACTGCAACCTATTAAAATGCCATCCTTTAATCAAACATAACATTTGTATATTTCAGAAGTTACTAAAATTGCTTTAACTGACTAACACTATTGAATTAATACAACCCCTACACCTAAATCCCAATTAAAAACTTAATAATCAACCAATAAACTTAGCGAACTATCCTTTAATAAACGACATCATGGTCTGGAACTTGTATAAATTGGACAACTGTAATTTAACTGAAATAAGAGGAAAGCTGGGTACTTAAAAAATATGGTATTATTATTAGGCCACTTATGAGGATTATAAAAGTCTGAGTTCCTACTGGAAAGGATGAAGAGAAGACATAAAAGTAGCCTACTTGAGAATAAAAACACTATCCTGTAAGAGTAAAATGATTTCTAAGGCATATAAGTTAATCACAATAATAAAAACCCAAAACAACCTCTTATTTTCTGCCTATTGGCAAGAGCAAAATCAAACTATATCAACGGGGGATAAAATAGTAGCTATTAAAAACACTAAGCTAACCCCTTTCAAAAGTTTAATTTATACCCAGATTATGATAAACAACAACATTTACTATACACCATCTGTATTAAGTAAATTTAATTTTAAATACTCATCAATCTACCCTTTCTTCCCAAACATAAAAGCGGACATATTACACATATTTTGGAGCTGTAAGAAAGTATACAAATTATGGTGCTCCCTAAGGGTCAAACTGGAAAAAATGGGGTACCAAAAATCTACTTTTTCATGGGAAACCGCAATCCTTCATAATACTCTGGGCAAAATACCAAATAAAATCAAACACATCCTTATAACAATGTGTGCTCTTATCAAGTATTACATAGCCAAAAATTGGATGGACAAATCTAATTTCTCATCAGACGACTCATATCCTCACATAGATTAGCAAATACATCCTCAAAAAAATTGCTTACTTTCAAAAATATTGGGGTTATCTGCTTGATAAAATATTAAAAAAACTAAAGGAAATTCCCTTGCTCTGATAATACTCCCAAGTTGTCATAGGCTTTACTTTGACTTCCCTAGCCACCACCCCAGACTATTCTAACATACGTTTCAGTACTTATCTATGGAGACCTCAAACAATTGTAATGTATTTAATTTTTCCATCCTATTCCCTTTTGAATAAACGTTTTTCTTCATGTGCTTAGATGGAAGTTTTATGAGTGTTTTTCTGTTGCATCAAAAGGACTTAACTTTATATCAGTTGAGAAGCTTTGACTTTTAAATGAGTGACTTCTTTTGTACATAGTTGTATATAGGTTTTCTGATTTTAAGACCTAGTTGTTATAGTTAGGTAGTTATATTTTTAGTTCAAACTTACTTCGCATAAACAACATAATTGATGCCCACACCTAAGATACATATCTGTGGAAATGAAATAGTTGTTACACTTAAAGTTTGTGAAGATCACTTTTTTCACCAGTAGTTTTTTATTTCTTCATACCTCTGTTATGAAAAACACTTTATTGTTTATACAAAGAATACTTCCTGTCTTATTTTCTCTTTTTGCTTTCAGCTATTGTTTTTGCCTATACCCAGTTTCAACAGAACAATTGTTACATTAAAATTGTGGTACAAGTGTTTTGATATGAATCCATACCATATTAAGTTTTATTTAATCTTCTGCTGTTGGAAATGTAGTTTTTTATGTATTCAAATCTCACTAAAAAGTTTTTTTGGAAAAAAAGGTTAGAATCCAGCTGTATGCCAAACAGTTTTTGAAAGTTTTGCATGACTCCTGTGAGTGCAAATTTTAGCTACACATTTTCATAACACACTAGTATCCTGCTGCTATACTAATGTACTTGCTGTCTGTCACAAAGCTTATCTTGTGCAGATCTTGCATCAGTAATTAGGCTGATAAAGCAAACAGTAACACAGCACAAATATGTGCAGAAAAAAACAAGAACTAATGCTAGTTTATCTGTAGTGTGTTTTCTGTCTCCATCTCTCCACTTTTCACTACTTGTGCATCATCCAATAAACCTCTTTGATTCACAACTGTTTACCTAAGCCTTGTTTCCACCTGCAATAACACACTTGGTCTCTCATGTGTTTCATAATGCATCTCTACTATATATATAAGGATTGACTAACTGCAACTGTCACAACAAATGTGTAAATCATGGCACCTGAAACATGACTAAGACACATAATGTTTTTGTATTCTGTTAGATTCACACATGATTGTATGTGTATTCTTTGCAGGAATGTTGCCACAGTGCACCACTGACTACTGCTAATTCCCATTCTAAGTTGAAAACCTCAAGATTGGATTATGCATGCACTAATATTTTGCCACCAGCAGCACAATTAAGCTTGCCAGCTCTGCACGTCAGGCAGAGAGTAAAAAAAAAATACAAGAACTACTTATTTTTAAGTTGCATAACATCTGCATATTTGTATTGAATTTTGACAGCAAATTATCTGGATTTCAGAGCGATGTTGCCTCAATTAATTCAGTCTGTTAATGTCTGTCTGCACTCCAGTGGTTACATTTGCAACTGAGTTACTGTTTTGGATAACCTATTCACACATAATCCATCACTGTTATTCTGCAATACACTGTCCTACCTGGGAAGGGTCTGTTTGTACTGTGAATTCACATTGTGCAAGTATGAGACAACACAAGTGTTCAATCATGATAGAATGAAGTGGCAGGAATGCTTGATTGATAATCCAGTGGTAAACATCTGTGATTGTCCTTTTCTAGTAATTGCTTTTTTGGCAGCCACCATAATTAGACACAACAAGGCTTACCATGTCTAGGCAATTCCAATTCTGTATCATAGTTCAGAAAATCATTTCCCTTTTCACACAAATCCACCCAAACAGCATCTCCAACAGTGAATCCCACAGTAATTGAATAATTTATGCAATGTTGCTTAGGTTATATGATATATAACAATATAGATATGAGGTATAATGTTTGTTAATGTTAATTTAATACAGACTGATTACTTTTGTGTAAATTTAAATTTGCCTATGTCACAAGTAATAATTCAATAAAGGTGTTAAAAAAATGCCTGTGATTGTCATTGGCATCCCATACTGCGAAACAAGTACATGTCCCTCACAGTAATGCAACGTGCATAAAAGACAATATATAAGTCTTAACAGAGACGTAGCTTATTGCATGGGGCAGTCACACCGCTGTTACATTAGCCTGTCCACTATGCATTTGTCCCAAAACCTATGATGCACAGTACTATCTGTTCCAAACAGTGAAGTTTTACTAATTACAAATGTGTTTTTCACATCATTAAATTCAGACTTCTCTTGTGACTAATACTATGCTCTCCCAGTTGTTTAACCTAGACAAGTAAGATGGTCAATCCCCACTGAGGGAATGTGTGTGTGTGTGTGTGTGTGTGTGTGTGTTTAGGAGGAAGGTGTTGTGATAGGTAAGTAACACTTCATTGTCAAATGTGTTGTGTCCACTATCTCTGAAGATAGTACATTTAACTTTGCACACAGTTATGCCTGCACTTTATCCCACATTTAACACAAACAGTGTCTCTGCAACACACTGATGACATCTTCCTGTCAAAAGTGTACTCTATCCCTTTACAAGTCAGAATTCTCTTGTGGCACTTGTGGCTAATATTTTACTTTGTAGATTGTGTAACCAGACATGTAGGAGGTTACACTCTCACCCTGGTAAACTTATGTGTATCTGGGGTGGGGTGTGTAGTGACAGGTAAGTAATACTTTAATGTCAAATGTGCTGTGTCTGCTTCCACTGAAGAGAATACATTTAACTTTGGACACGGCTCCTTCTACACTTTATCCAACTTTTAACATAGACATTATCTCTGTAATACAGTGATGAGGTCATCCTGTCAAAATCACACTGTCTTCTCTGAATAATTAGACTTCTCCTGTGCTGCTTGTGACTAGCACTGTAATTTCTAGGTTGTGTAACTCAAATGGTAGGAAGTTCAATTTTCACAGTGGAAAATGTGTGTGTGTGTCTGTAATATCATCTACATATAGCCAACAGACATGCTGTATCAACTCGCAGTCAGGTAAAAAACTTAACCTGAACGAGTATTCCACCTTCCTCTTATCCCAGTTTTGCCACAAACATCTGTTCTGTAATACGGTGATGAGGTCATCTTGTCAGAAGTGCACTCTGTTCCCATAAAAGGCAGACTTCTCCTGTGGTACTTGCAGCTAATACTATGTTTTCTAGATTATATATATATATATATATATATATATATATATATATATATATATTTATATATATATATATATATATATATATAGACACACACACACACACACACACACACACACACACACACACACACACACACACACACACACACACACACACACACACATCTGTATGTAGGTGGTTTAAGTCTGAAAGTTGTAAATGTGTGTGCAGCTTCACTTTCAGTTATGTACAGCTTCCTGAATGGTCGTGTGTATCAATTTCTACTTAGTGGAAGATTTTAAAATGAGAGAGGATGCCCCCATCTCCTAAGCCCACTTTTATCACAAATATCTTCTCTCCAGCCCATTGGTGAGGTCAGCATTTCAATACTGCACACTGTGCCCTTACAACTCCCAGTTCTCCTGTGGCACATTCAGCTAATTCTGTGTTGTACAGAATGGTTAAGTAGGAGTTTAAATCCAACAGTGGGTAAATAATGTCAGTGTATGCGCTGCCATGTACAGTTGTGACCATGACACCACCACCTTATATAACATCCATTTAGGCCATGTTTTCTTCCAGGCCAAGGATTACACTATAGAACTGTATTACCCCTAAGAAATCAACATTTTTAGAAACACAACGTTAACATCATGCTATGAAAAAAGAACTTCATCCAGTTGATGAAATTGGTTACCATGTGGTGCTGGCTGTTGCTATTGTGCTCTCTAGACTACATAAGTATAGAGAGAGAGCAGGTTTGAATCAAGGAATGACAGACTACTGTCCCTGGGTGTTTGTCTGTCGTATTGTATAGAGAAGTTTTCTAATGCATATAGTATGTGTAGCAGTGCAGTGTTACTGTACACTTCAACTGCCTTCATAATTTTTAGAAGAGCATCAGCATATTAAAGAATGGTGATGTCATCCATTTAAACGTGCATTGTCACAATTGTAAAAGAACATCTTGTGTGTCTTGTGTGATAAAGGCAGTGTTCTGTGCCTTGTGATCTTAGGTAGCTTGTTCAAATCCAGCCATTACTCCTTAGACTCACTTGTGTCAGTATGTCTGTGAATGTGCAGGTAGGTAACAATGTTGTCAGCCAGCTTTCTGTTGTGCGCATGTATGGCTTGGGATTCCTATTAATGATTTCTGCTCCTTTTTTACACATAAATACTTTTTTGATAATGATGATGGTGTGGGTTGAAATGTGCCTTTCCCATGAGAAGTACTAAGGTTTTTCCTGGGGCATGAGAACATGAGACTATGATCTGTATACTTGTGCCTTAGTAATGCATGTGCTTGAATAAATGATTATCCACACATTGTGCCTGTTTGCCAGTCTTCCATCACAGTAATGATTGTATTATGCATCTTGTGTGTCTGAGTATACCTAGCAGCAGGCAATGCCTTGCCAGAAACACACATATAGCAAAAATATTTTAAATAAATGACAGCAGACCTCCTTTGCAGGAAGAAAATGATGTCACAGCTTCAAAGAACAAAATATCTCACACTTGTATCACCAGTGGTTCTGTGATGCCTTTGTTCTTTCCAATATCATGTTGCTTCTGTCATCACATAGGCAGGTGTTCAAAACCCACATTGACTGACTGTAAGCATTGCTTCTACTAATTCTGTTAAGCATAAATGACATACTCAAGTGCTCTAATGTGTATAATTACAATTGAAGAAACATTTCCCCAGCCCTTTTCTCTAATACAAATTGCAACACAATCATATGATGTAATGACTTCACATAGGTGGAGCTTCACAGCTTTGGTAAGACTTCCACTGTGGAGCATGTGATTCATGCACACATTTGAAGTCAGTGGAATTACATAGTTTGCTGTTCAATTCCAACCAATAGTAACATTCAATAAATGCTTTTACATTGCACCAGTAATCTTGCATGAAGTTATTATTCTCAATTTGTATTTATTATTAATGCAAATAATATATGTGTTTGTGTTGTTCACATGCTGTTATGGCAGTGTTCACTGTAATGTCTTGTGAGCATGCCCAGTATAATCCTATATTACACATGCTCCACTTACAAATATAGACCTTGAAGTACTACAATGGGATCAGATCTGCATTGTCATTTATCACTTGTGTATTTTGATTGCTATTATATTACTGCTTATGATGCACATCTATATAAGACACATGCTAGCCTTGACTCATGTCAATGTAATGTACTGCTATCTATGGTTGTCTAACGACAAGTGTTAAAACAGGACCCCTTTGGCTGTGCATGACACAGCTGCTGTATGGCTCTCACCTTCCTTGCAGAAGATTGAGTGGAGAATATAGCAATACAATCAGTTTTCACTCATATATTTCCTGTATATACATGTCATATTCAATAACTGCTCTATATGTGAATGGCCCATAATGTATCAACATTAACTCTTTACATCCAAGTGATACCTCCAGGTGCATCTGAAGTTAACTCCAAATGATTCCTCTAGGTGTCAAATATTGCTTGTTCACATTTATTTTAATCAATAATTCCAAAACCATGCTATGTGCAAGGCTGTAACATTTTTCATCTTAAAGCTTATACAGTACAAACTCAACGGCATTACTATTTGACCTCTGTCTAGTGTAGGTAAATAGATATTAACTGTTGTTTTTATTATATTAAAATTTCTCTAGATATAATGTTTAAATTTTTCTAAATATCTCGACAACCAGGTAATACAGCAATAACACCTTAGCCTCATATAAAAGCTTTCATCTAGATGAATAAAATGCTGTTAAAAGTATCCATGTAACTTGAGTGGTTGTTGAGCTATTGTAAGTTGTTTACAAAATATTACAAATGTAATAGTTACTGTGTTTATTGTGACTTATAAAATTTGATTTAAGACCTAGAACCTAAAGACTACTACCACTATAAAAACAGTTTGTGCTGAAGTTTGCCATTTATACTTCTTTCATAACTCCTGTGGTTCCCGAGATAGGAATGTTTGTTTGAAATGTGAGGACATAATTTGATTCTGTCAAAAAGCTTAGGCTCCGCCCATTGGAAGTTACAGTGCAAACTTCCTGAGCTCCATTGGAGTGAATGAGTTAATATGACATTTAATCCTCTTTCTTACAATGTTGCATTTTGTCACTCTCACGTTCATTATTAACATGTCCATTTTAAGTTATGTACTTGGGAAAATAGTTGCAAACAGGATTATTTATTATTAAATAACAAAACAGGCAGAAGACAGTAAGTCCAACTACAAAAATCCCAAAAGAAACGGTTCAGGTGACAAACAAGGATGTCAGTACAAAAAGTCTTTAATAAAATATCACAAATGCTTTCACCCTGACTCAATTGCTCGCCTTTTTCAAGTACATAACAAAAAGCACATCTACCACCCTCATTTAAATACCTCCATTCATAAACAAAGCGCCATAAACATTTAAAGTAAAATGCACAATTATTGTCCCTCGTGAACCACTTAAATTACAAAGTGTACACTGTGTCTTAAGTCGGAGGCAAATTACCTCTAATCTCCTATAAAGTGTTTGTATAACCATATACTAAAAAATGTCATGAATTGTGAGCAAAATCATAGTATAGAAAGGTGTATTATAAAAGAACACTGAAAATACAAACCTCATTAAAATGTACAGTTAACAATCTCCACAAATCTGTATCATAATAACAATAAAATCAACTTAAATTACCAAAAAAGATTTCTTATAACTTCTCAGCTTTTTTGACTAGGTAGAGCTTAATTGAAATGTGGCCGTTTAGTCCTGGGGGCTGGGATGCATTCAATTTTAGTTGTCAGTATGTCTCTCTGCAACGTAACCAGTTTTCCCAGTCATCCCCCCCTAGGGTCTACGTAAAACTGTTCTAAAATTCCAAATACAAAACCTACATGCTTGGGTTCAGCTTGTAGATGCCTATACAGTGTGTTATTTAAATCCCTTTTCCTGATACTGTAAATATGCTCATAAATGTGTTTATTGAGCACCCTTTCTGACTTCTCCACATAGAAACTAGAACAGTCTCTACAAAGGGCCAAATATACTATGCCTCGAGTGGCACAGTTGCCCTTCTTGAAGTAAACAGTACTTTTTTCATAGTTGTCTAGGGTAACACATACATTGTCTATTATATATTTACAGTATCCGCACCTTCCACATTTTCTTGTCCCCTGGTCCCTCTGAGCTATACCCTGGTGGTTGTTCCTTTCAAACACCCTTTTTAAGTTAGTTCCTGTTTTAAAAACAAAACTAGGACTCTCACCCACCTTTGTGGCCTGATGAGATACTGCTCAGATCAATCAATGCATTCTTACATACTTTGAAGGGTTCTAATCCAGGCATTAGCTGAGCATTTTTAGTACACTGTTTTGCCTACATATTGTTATCAGTCACCATTATTCCCCTTCTGTCATAAGTTACTAGTTCCCTGCCTCCTTCTCCCCATCTCTATGTATCTTCTCCCTTCTGTGTCATTAGTCTTCCTCCTCTGTATTTTGCACAATGTATGGCACTGAGCAACAACTGCAATGTAAGATATGGAAGTACACAGCTTATGGCAAAACCTTGTGAGATACTGCTTTCAGATGCTTTACTCTGGTGCCCTTTGTGCTGCTGTTAGTCACTATGTTTAGTCAGGATAACTTAGTTTCAACAAGCTGAAGAGCTGAATGTACAGCTTACAGTTGTGATGACGATAATGAAGAATAATATATACATTCTCCTTTTCTGCAATTTGTTGTCACATGGGAACTTTGTGAAGCAGGAGATCCTATGTAGTGTGTTTAGATAATACTCAGTTCTGTAGATTTATTTTGGAATACTGTCAAGGTTAGAATCCAGCTCATTCATTCCAAGATGGTGGACAGTCTGTAGACACATGAGCTGTGCTGCTCCTGACATTACAATCTTTATCTGATCCTTTGCCAGCCCATCATGCAAGAAAAATTATCTACAATAGTAGTGATCAAGAAAAGAAAGTAAGAGATGCACTTCATCTCAACTATTTTCCTGGGAACAAAGTTTTTTTTTAGATTCAAAACTATACTTACTGAAACACAAAAGCCTGAGCCACATGGTGTTTCCACTTCTCTGATACTGAGGCCTAATAAGAAAACAGCAGAACAGAGGTAAGTTAAAATCTTGACAAATCTAAATAGTTTTTAACAAATGAAATGTCTAATTAAGCGGGTTATTGGAAACTCAAACTTCTAAAACCAAGCTGTCACTAATAGCATCACCAGAAAAGGATAACTCCTCTAAAAGACAGAAAACTAACAAGCTGCAACAGGAAACCATAAAATCTGCCCTTAGGTCAAAGAAAGACCAATATTTTACTATTGATGACCTCAAAATAGCCATGCAACCTTTGCAATCCAAAATTCAAGGCTTCTCACAAAAACTTGCCTCCTTTGGCAGCAACTTAGACCAAATAATGTTAAGGCTGGAACAGAATGAAGCTAAAACTATGGACAATGAAAAGAAATTTGAAGAATTAAATCATACGCTACAATAAAACACTACCACCATCAAAGAAATGCAACAAAAGATACTTGATCTAGAAGCAAGAAGCCGCAGGAACAATGTTATAATATGAGGAATTCATGAATCCTTTGAAACCTCACAAATCTCCACAATCATTAAAGAAATCTTCAACTCACTACTCGATAATAAAGAGCAGCTAAAATGCTTAATTATAAAAAGAGCTCACAGATCGCTTAGAAGAACTCAAACAGCAGAAATTACAAGGCAAATATATGTGAGACTTTTAAATGAGGCACATGTTCAAATCATTCTTACGGCCTTCAAGTCCAAAAGGAACTTTACCCGGAGGGGCCACAAAATCACTATCTCACAAGATCTCCCCTTAACAATCAAGCAGCAGTGGCAAAACCTTTTGAAATAATGGTCCTTGTTGAAAATTGAATCTTCTTTCAAATGAAATATCCATCTGTCTTAATTTTCCACAATAATGGAGCCAAGATCCAAATTGAGACCCCTGAAGATGCAAAATCCACTTTCCGGTGTATCTACAATTTCAATCTTGCAAATTAAATACCAAATATTAAAGTTGCTAGTGTGAAGGAGTGTAATAAATGCTGAAGCAGCACAATAGCTCTATAATTTAATATTATTTTGAAGTTTTTTTCTTTTAACAGTCAAAAATGGCTCTAAATGACTGCTGTTGCAACATTCCATTGCTCCGGATGTTCCTACATGCCAGTGGTGATGTTTAAATGAAATCTCTCTCCTTTTCCTGATTTCTCGCTCATCAGTGCATCTGTCAGCAAAGGGAGAAGCGTCCATTAAAAATATTGGCACCCTACAATGTAATTTGGTACTTGCATCCTCTGTAATGCTTAAAATTCCTTCCAATGCCTATAGAGGCAAGGAATGCCTCCTTTTGGAAACCTTGTAATGATTTAAGCTAACAGAAATGCTCTGATCTTTTTTATTAAACAGAAAACTCTAAGCAAGTGATCTGATTAACCTTAAACTTAAAAGACAGCCTGCTTCACTGTTAAACAGTTGCAAACTGCTTGAAAAAGCTTTGTGTATGCTTCTTTTGGTTTTAGAAAGGTTAGCAAAGTATACGGCTTCTAGGTGCTGATCTGGATAAGTCGTTTGTGTTTTATTGTGTATTCTTCAAGTTTCCCAAGAATCGGATCATGGTTCTTGTATTAAAACTGGAATGCTCAGGTCAATACTGCAGTGGTCACTTTTGCTCTTCATGACACAAGCTGAGGTTTTGCTTTAGCGATGCTCCTCCCCTTGTTGTAACTCTCCCTTCCATGGGAGAGTGTTGCAAATATACTGTATAATTTTAAGTTTTTCTTTTTTTCCTTTTTAAAGGAAAGAAGGGGAAAGAGCATTGCATGTAATCCTGTATCAAGACTGCATTGACTCTGTGTGCAAAAATTGAAGGATTGTTATGGCCAAACTGGCGTCCTTTTAAATGATCTTGGTAGCTGAAACCTATTAATGCCTTAATACAGGTTGCTAAAACAGGAACATGTTACATTTAAATATAATAATATATAAAAAAATAAGGTCAACTCTTAAACTTAAAACATTTTCCTCGCTATGCCTTGTGATATATAGTCAGCTTACTAGCTATTGTATTCAGACTTTGGAAGTGTAGCAGTTTTGCTGTTTTGTTCTAATACTTCTGGTGTTACTTATTTTTAGATGTTTACAGTTGCTCAAGACTATTCACACTGCTGCATCAAGCAGACTGTATTAGGCGCAAACCTTTGATTACACATTATGACTCTAATTCTACATTATCTTAGTTTAGTAAACTTTATTCAATAGTGTTAGTAAGTGTTTCAATACCCTATCTGATGTAGTTATGCTGGTAATGGATCAGTTAACATTATCTTATCGTTATTATGGAGTAGATAGGCACATGTGTAATGATGATAATCGTCAGCACTTGGAGCAAGCAGTGTTTTGTTGTTTTTATCCCTCTGATATACTCTACTACTTACTTAATGAAAAGCTTTCACTACATACAAATTGCTTTTAAGTTTCAAATAATAATTCAGAGGGATGGGTGGTTGTGCACCTGTACAGGGATTAGAGGTATAGATGTCATGTCTCTCTACGTAATAATCCTTTACTTCTTGATGCTAATTGAAATAAGAAGATCTTTTCTAGAAACACAGTGAATATTCATGAGGGAAATCTAAATCACTGGAATGACTACAATTGATTCATGGAACATAAAGGGGCTGCAGGATAAAAAGAAAAAGGAATTTAACCATGCACCTTACATACCAAAATAGAAGTAATATAACGTACCTACAAGAGACACATATGTTAAATGAACATTGGAATACTGATAGAAATAGGAAATGGGTGAAAAATATTATAGCTGCAGGCAATAATTCATCCTCAAGAGGGGTAGCTATCATAATTAATAATTCATTTCAAGGGGAAACACTTCTTTCGAAAAGTCACCCTAATGGCAGATGGTGTTTTTTTTTTGTTTGTTCATATCCCAAATTAGAGAAACTCATATTATTTTAAACATTTATGGTCCCTGCTCTGACCAACACCTATTTATCTATGAAATATTTAATATTTTGTCAAAGTACCAAAACCACTATTACATTGTAGGGGGAGATTGGAATGCTCTAATTAATCCGGATAAAGAGAGATTGCATAAGGAAGTCAGGCAACCACAGCAAACTACACTAGCATTAAAGGAACTACTGAACACTTTTGATCTGGCTGACCCCTATACAATTTACCAACATGACAACCCGATAACTAGATTCACCTTTTTTTTCAGTAAGACACAAATCCTGGTCAAGAATTGATGCTTTTTAGTATCACAAACTCTTACCCATTACAAGATTAACTACACGGTTTATCCTAGATCTATTTCTGATCATTATAAAATACATATTACTATCAGTACCTCTAGAATGGACTCAAGGACTGCATATTACATCAATTGGATTTTAAACTCAAATATTATTCAAAAAGAAGAGGTGCTGCTAGAAATAAATATTATTTTAGCCCAGCTTGATAATGATCTCACACTAAGTCAAATCCCTCATGATATACAATGGGCAGCAACAAATGATGTTATCAGAGGTTTCATTATCCAAAAATCTTCATGGTATAAAAAATATTACAATAACTATAAAACCAAACTGGAGAAGCAAATAAAAAAAACTAAATTAAAACTCCATGAAAATTACTACAAATACCTAGAGGAAAGAATTATAGGCTTACAAAAACAAGTATATAATTTATACCTCAAAACTCTCTCACATGCAGAACTCAAGCTGCTTCATAAATACTCAGAATGGATACAAATTCCCTCCAAAACACTAGCCAGGTTAATACAAATTAAAAATGCCCCCCCCTAAAGATAAATGAAATAAATTATCAAGGGAAGATAAGACATAGTGAATATGACATCATCAATTCCTTTGAAGAAATATACAGTAGTCTATATAATCTTCCATATCACAAATCCAGAGAACAGTTTTAAAATTCCCACAGTTAAATGACTCCCAAAAAATTTCCTAAAAATCCCCCTTTAAATCAGAAGAAATAAAATTAGCTATAAACTATTTTAAAATCAACAAGGCTTTGAGCCCTCATGGTTTTACCATGGAATTTTATAAAAAAAGTCTCCAAACCAATTTCCAAAAATTTACTAAGAATATTTAACTATATTATCTTGTTTGGTATAACTGATCAGTATTTGAACAATTTGAAAGCTATTTTAATTCTTAAACCAAACTCAGATCCCATAGACCCAAACAGCTAAGACCTATTGCCCTTATTAATACTGACTTTAAAATCCTAGACCATGTTATAGCAAATAGACTAAAAAATATACTTCCTAATATAGCATCGCAGGAACAACTTGAATTTATGCAAAACAGGCAGATTTATGACAACGCCATTCTCTTAGACAGCATGATTAAGCTGTTAGCTAAAGACAAACACCCTAAATACATATTAACTGTAGATGCTTGCAAAACTTTTGATAGTGTGGACTTAATTTTTTTATTTGATATCTTACCCTGCTTTGGGTACCTGCAGGAATTTATAAATATTATAAAAAGTACTATATCAAAAAACATCTACTACATTATACATAAAAATAATTCGAACCCCATTAAAATATCTAATGAGACAATACAAGAATGCCCCCTTTTGCCCTACCTTTTTAATCTTTATTTGGAGCCTTTACTTCTATTTATATCCCAAAAAACATACCACTACATACCTAAAGTCTTAAATGTAAACTTTATGTACAGAGTTGTTGCTGATGACCCCAACATATACTTTGAGCTCCCAAACACTGACCTACAAAAATTATTAAAATCAATAAATAAATATTCCAGCATATCAAACTATAATATTAATCCCAATAAATCTTATATATTCCCTATAAACCCCCTTGACCACAAAGAGTTCTGTTTTTCTGACAGTGAATATTGCTTAAAATACCTAGGTATAAATTACACTCACTCCTACAATGAAATGTAAAAAGCAAATCTGCATTATTCATGGTCAACTATAGAATGAGACATTAGAAGATAGAAGAACAACAATTTGTCTCTATTATCGAAAGCTAGCATCATCAAAATGAATATCCTACCCAGTCTTTATCAACTAAATGTTCTTTTCCTAACCATTCCCCAAAAATTCTTTATAATGGTGGAAAAGGCTCTCTCAAAGTTTATCTGGTACCCCAAATCAGTAAGAATTAGGTATGACAAACTCATGCTATCAAAATACAAGGGTGGTCTGGGACTTCCAGATCTAAAACTTTACTATAGTATCATAAGTTCAGGTAGATTAATCCAGATAGCCAATTATGATCCTAATCTAGGAAGTTGGTCCCCCTCAATGGATCAAAGTTTGGTTTAGTCTGACCAAATCCCATAATATTAATCCTAAATGCCTCCCTTTTCTAAACCTTAAAAACTTCAACCTTTTAAAACACCATCTTTTAATTAAACATAACATTTGTATATTTCAGAAGTTACTAAAATTGCTTTAACTGACTAACACTATTGAATTAATACAACCCCTACACCTACACCTTGAATTTATATAACCCCTACACCTAAATCCCAATTAAAAACTTAATAATCAACCAATAAACTTAGCAAACTATCCTTTAATAAAAGACATCATGGTCTGGAACTTATATAAATTGGACAACTGTAATTTAACTGAAATAAGAGGAAAGCTGGGTACTCAAAAATATGGTATTATTATTAGGCCACTTGTGAGGATTATAAAAGTCCGAGTTCCTACTAGAAAGGATGAAGAGAAGACATAAAAGTAGCCTACTTGAGAATAAAAACACTATCTTGTAAGAGTAAAATGATTTCTAAGGCATACAAGTTAATCACAAAAATAAAAACCCAAAACAACCTCTTATTTTCTGCCTACTGGCAAGAGCAAAATCAAACTATATCAATGGGGGATAAAATAGTAGCTATTAAAAACACGTTTAAGCTAACCCCTTTCAAAAGTTTGATTTATACCCAGATTATGATAAACAACAACATTTACTATACACCATCTGTTTTAAGTAAATTTAATGGTAAATACTCATCAATCTACCCTTTCTGCCCAAACAAAAAAGCGGACATATTACACATATTTTGGAGATGTAAGAAAGTATACAAATTATGGTGCTCCCTAAGGGTCAAACTGGAAAAAATGGGGTACAAAAATTCCATTTTTTCATGGGAAACAGCAATCCTTCATATCACTCTGGCAAAATACCAAATAAAATCAAGCACATCCTTATTACAATGTGTGCTCTTATCAAGTATTACATAGCCATAAATTTGATGGACAAATCTAATTTCTCATTGGAAGACTCATATCCTCACATAGATTAGCAAATACATCCTCAAAAAAATTGATTACTTTCAAAAATATTGGGGTTATCTGCTTGATAAAATATTAAAAAAACTAAAGGAAATTCCCTTGCTCTGATAATGCTCCCAAGTTGTCATAGGCTTAATTCTACAGTAACACCTTTCTTCGACTTCCCTAGCCATTGCCCCAGACTATTCTAACATAAATTTCAGTACTTATCTACGGAGACCTCAAGCAATTGTAATGTATTTAATTATTCCATCCCATTCCCTTTTGAATAAACTTTTTTCTTCATGTGCTTAGACGGAAGTTATATTAGTGTTTTTCTGTTGCATCAAAAGGACTTAACTCTATATCAGTTGAGAAGCTTTGACTTTTAAATGAGTGACTTCTATTGTACATAGTCGTATATAGGTTTTCTGATTTTAAGACCTAGTTGTTGTAGTTAGGTAGTTAGATTTTTAGTTCGAACTTACTTCCCATAAACAACATAATGGATGCCCACACCTAAGACACATATGTGTGGAAATGAAATAGTTGTTACACTTAAAGTTTGTGAAGACCACTTTTTTCACCAGTAGTTTTTTTATTTCTTCATACCTCTGTTATGAAAAACACTTTATGGTTTATACAAAGAATACTTCCTGTCTTATTTTCTCTTTTTGCTTTCAGCTATTGTTTTTGCCTATAACCAGTTTCAACAGAACAATTGTTACATTAAAATTGTGGTACAAGTGTTTTGATATGAATCCATACCATATTAAGTTTTTTTTAACCTTCTGTTGTTGTAAATGTAGTTTTTTATGTATTCAAATCACACTAAAAAGTTTTTTTGGAAAAAAAGGTTAGAATCCAGCTGTATGCCAAACAGTTTTTGAAAGTTTTGCATGACTCCTGTGAGTGCAAATTTTCGGTACACATTTTCATAACACACTATTATCCTGTTGCTGTACTAATGTACTTGCTATCTGTCACAAAGCTTGTCTTGTGCAGATCTTGCATCAGTAATTATGCTGATAAAGCAAACAGTAACACAGTACAAATATGTGCAGAAAAAAACATGAACTAATGCTAGTTTATCCGTAGTGTGTTTTCTGTCTCCATCACTCCACTTCTCACTACTTGTGCATCATGCAATAAACCTCTTTGATTCACAACTGTTTCTCTAAGCCCTGTTTCCACCTGCAATAACGCAGTTGGTCTCTCATGTGTTTCATAATGCATCTCTAGTATATATATATATATATAAGGATTGACTAACTGCAACTGTCACATCAAATATGTAAATCATGGCACCTGAAACATGACCAAGACACATATTGTTTTTGTATTCTGTTAGATTCACACATGATTGTATGTGTATTCTTTGCAGGAATGTTGGCACAGTGCACCACTGACTACCGCTAATTCCCATTCTAAGTTGAAAACCTTAAGATTGGATTATGCATGCACTAATATTTTGCCACCAGCAGCACAATTAAGCTTGCCAGCTCTGCACGTCAGGCAGAGAGTAAAAAAAAAGTACAAGAAATAATTATTTGTAAGTTGCATAACGTCTGTATATTTATATTGAATTTTGACAGCAAACTATCAGGATTTTAGAGCGATGTTGACTCAATTAATTCAGTCTGTTAATGTCTGTCTGCACTCTAGTGGTTACATTTGCAACTGAGTTACTGTTTTGGATAACCTATTCACACATAATCCATCACTGTTATTCTGCAATACACTGTCCTACCTGGGAAGGGTCTGTTTGTACTGTGAATTCACATTGTGCAAGTATGAGACAACACAAGTGTTCAATCATGACAGAATGAAGTGGCAGGAATGCTTGATTGATAATTCAGTGGTAAACATCTGTGATTGTCCTTTTCTAGTAATTGCTTTTTTGGCAGCCACCATAATTAGACATAGCAAGGCTTACCATGTCTACGCAATTCCAATTCTGTATCATAGTTCAGAAAATCATTTCCCTTTTCACACAAATCCACCCAAACAGCATCTCCAACAGTGCATCCCACATGAATTGAATAATTTATGCAATGTTGCTTAGGTTATATGATATATAACAATATAGATATGAGGTATAATGTTTGTTAATGTTAATTTAATACAGACTGATTACTTTTGTGTAAATTTAAATTTGCCTATGTCACAAGTAATAATTCAATAAAAGTGTTAAAAAAAACAACTGTGATTGTCATTGGCATCCCATACTGCGAAACAAGTACATGTCCCTCACAGTAATGCAATGTGCATAAAAGACAATATAGAAGTCTTAACAGAGAAGTAGCTTATTGCATGGGGCAATCACACTGCTGTTACATTAGCCTGTCCACTATGCATTTGTCCCAAAACCTGTGATGCACAGTACTATCTGTTCCAAACAGTGAAGTTTTACTAATTACAAATGTGTTTTTCACATCATTAAATTCAGACGTCTCTTGTGACTAATACTATGCTCTCCCAATTGTTTAACCTAGACAAGTAAGATGGTCAATCCCCACTGAGGGGATGTGTGTGTGTGTGTGTGTGTGTGTGTGTGTGTGTGTGTGTGTGTGTGTGTGTGTGTGTGTGTGTGTTTGGGAGGAAGGTGTTGTGATAGGTAAGTAACACTTAATTGTCAAATGTGTTGTGTCCACTATCTCTGAAGATAGTACATTTAACTTTGCACACAGTTCTGCCTGCACTTTATCCCACATTTAACACAAACAGCGTCTCTGTAACACACTGATAACATCTTCCTGTCAAAAGTGTATTCTATCCCTTTACAGTCAGAATTCTCCTGTGGCACTTGTGGGTAATATTTT
Organism: Protopterus annectens; assembly: GCF_019279795.1. Lineage (NCBI taxonomy): Eukaryota > Metazoa > Chordata > Ceratodontiformes > Protopteridae > Protopterus > Protopterus annectens. The sequence continues at coordinate 246,459,319 of NC_056744.1, forward strand.
ACTAAGTAGATTGTGTAACCAGACATGTAGGAGGATAAACTCTCACCCTGGTAAACTTATGTGTATCTGGGGTGGGGTGTGTACTAACAGGTAAGTAATACTTCAATGTCAAATGTGCTGTGTCTGCTTCCACTGTAGAGAATACATTTAACTTTGGACACGGCTCCTTCTACACTTTATCTAATTTTTAACATAGACATCATCTCTGTAATACAGTGATGAGGTCATCCTGTCAAAATCACACTGTCTTCTCTGAATAATTAGACTTCTGTGCTGCTTGTGACTAACACTGTAATTTCTAGATTGTGTAACTCAAATGGTAGGAAGTTCAATTTTCACAGTGGAAAATGTGTGTCGGTGTCTGTAATATCATCTACATATAGCCAACAGACATGCTGTATCAACTCCCAGTCAGGTAAAAAACTTAACCTGAATGAGTATTCCACCTACTTCTTATCCCAGTTTTGCCACAAACATCTGTTCTGTAATACAGTGATGATGTCATCTTGTCAGAAGTACACTCTGTTCCCATAAAAGGCAGACTTCTCCTGTGGTACTTGCAGCTAATACTATGTTTCCTAGATTTTATATATATATATATATATATATATATATATATATATATATATATATATATATATGTACACACACACACACACACACACACACACACACACACACACACATCTATATGTAGGTGGTTTAAGTATGGAAGTGGTAAATGTGTGTGCAGCTTCACTTTCAGTCATGTACAGCTTCCTGAATGGTCGTGTGTATCAATTTCTACTTAGTGGAAGATTTTAAAATGAGAGAGGATGCCCCCATCTCCTAATCTCACTTTTATCACAAATATCTTCTCTCCAGCCCATTGGTGAGGTCAGCATTTCAATACTGCACACTGTGCCCTTACAACTCACAGTTCTCCTGTGGCACATTCATCTAATTCTGTGTTGTACAGAATGGTTAAGTAAGGGTTTGAATCCAACAGTGGGTAAATAATGTCAGTGTATGCGCTGCCATGTACAGTTGTGACCATGACACCACCACCTTATATAACATCCATTTAGGCCATGTTTTCTGCCAGGCCAAGGATTACACTATAGAACTGTATTACCCCTAAGAAATCAACATCTTTAGAAACACAATGTTTACGTCATGCTATGAAAAAAGAACTTCATTCACTTGATGAAATCAGTTACCCTGTGGTGCTGGCTGTTGCTATTGTGCTCTCTAGACTACATAAGTATAGAGGGAGCAGGTTTGAATCAAGGAATGACAGACTACTGTCCATGGGTGTTTGTCTGTTGTGTTGTATAGAGAAGTTTTCTAATGCATATAGTATGTGTAGCAGTGTAGTGTTACTGTACACTTCAACTTCCTTCAAAAATTTTAGAAGAGCATCAACATATTAAAGAATGGTGATGTAATCCATTTAAATGTGCACTGTCACAATTGTAAAAGAACATCTTGTGTGTCTTGTGTGATTCAGGCAGTGTTCTGTGCCTTGTGATCTTAGGTAGCTTGTTCAAATCCAGCCATTACTCCTTAGACTCACTTGTGTCAGTATGTCTGTGAATGTGCAGGTAGGTAACAATGTTGTCAGCCAGCGGTCTGTTGTGCGCATGTATGGCTTGGGATTCCTATTAATGATTTCTGCTCCTTTTTTACACATAAATACTTTCTTTGATAATGATGATGGTGTGGGTTGAAATGTGCCTTTCCCATGAGAAGTACTAAGGTTTTTCCTGGGGCATGAGAACATGAGACTATGATCTGTATACTTGTGCCTTAGTAATGCATGTGTTTGAATAAGTTATTATCCACACATTGTGCCTGGTTTCCATTCTTCCATCACAGTAATGATTGTATTATGCATCTTGTGTGTCTGAGTATACCTAGCAGCAGGCAATGTTTTGCGAAAAATACATATATAGCAAAAATATTTTAAATAAATGACAGCAGACCTCCTTTGCAGGAAGAAAATGATGTCACAGCTTCAAAGAACAAAATATCTCACACTTGTATCACCAGTGGTTCTGTGATACCTTTGTTCTTTCCAATATCATGTTGCTTCTGTCATCACATAGGCAGGTGTTCATAACCCACATTGACTGATTGTAAGCATTGCTTCTACTAATTCTGTTAAGCATAAATGACATACTCAAGTGCTCTAATGTGTATAATTACAATTGAAGAAACATTTCCCCAACCCTTTTCTCTCATACAAATTGCAACACAATCATATGATGTAATGACTTCACATAGGTGGAGTTTCACAGCTTTGGTAAGACTTCCACTGTGGAGCATGTGATTCATACACACATTTGAAGTCAGTGGGATTACATAGTTTGCTGTTCAATTCCAACCAATAGTAACATTCAATAAATGCTTTTACATTGCACTAGTAATCTTGCATGAAGTTATTATTCTCAATTTGTATTTATTATTAATGCAAATAATATATGTGTTTGTGTTGTTCACATGATGTTATGGCAGTGTTCACTATAATGTCTTGTGAGCATGCCCAGTATAATCCTATATTACACATGCTCCACTTACAAATATAGACCTTGAAGTACTACAATGGGATCAGATCTGCATTGTCATTTATCACTTGTGTATTTTGATTGCTATTATATTACTGCTTATGATGCACATCTATATAAGGCACATGCTAGCCTTGACTCATGTCAATGTAATGTACCACTATCTATGGTTGTCTAATGACAAATGTTAAAACAGGACCCCTTTGGCTGTGCATGCCACAGCTGCTGTATGGCTCTCACCTTCCTTGCACAAGATGGAGTGGAGAATATAGCAATACAGTCAGTTATCACTCATATATTTCCTGTATATACATGTCATATTCAATAACTGCTCTATATGTGAATGGCCCATAATGTATCAACATTAACTCTTTACATCCAAGTGATACCTCCAGGTGCATCTGAAGTTAACTCCAAATGATTCCTCTAGGTGTCAAATATTGCTTGTTCACATTTATTTTAATCAATAATTCCAAAACCATGCTATGTGCAAGGCTTTAAAATGTTTCATCTTGAAGCTTATACAGTAGCAAACTCAACTGCATTAATATTTGACCTCTGTCTAGTGTAGGTAACTAGATATTAACTGTTGTTTTTATGATATTAATTTCTCTAGATATAATGTTTACATTTTTCTAAATATTTCGACAACCAGGTAACACAGCAATAACACCTTAACCTCATATAAAAGCTTTCATCTAGATGAATAAAATGCTGTTAAAAATATCCATGTAATTTAAGTGGTTGTTGAGCTATTGTAAGTTGTTTACAAAATATTTCAAATGTAATCGTTACTGTGTTTACTGTGACTTATAAAATTTGGTTTAAGACCAAGAACCTAAAGACTACTACCACTATAAAAACAGTTTGTGCTGAAGAGTTTGCCATTTATACTTCTTTCATAACTCCTGTGGTTCCAGAGATATGAATGTTTGTTTGAAATGTGAGGACATAATTTGATTCTGTCAAAAAGCTTAGGCTCTGCCCATTGGAAGTTACAGTGCAAACTTACTGAGCTCCATTGGAGTGAATGAGTTAATGTGACATTTAATCCCCTTTCTTACAATGTTGCATTTTGTCACTGTCAAGTTCATTGTTAACATGTCCATTTTAAGTTATGTACTTGGGTAAACAGTTGCAGACAGGATTATTTATTATTAAATAACAAAACAGGCAGAAGACAGTAAGTCCAACTACTAAAATCCCAAAAGAAACGGTTCAGGCGACAAACAAGGATGGCAGTGCAAACAGTCTTTAATAAAATATCACAAGTGCTTTCACCCTGACTCAATTGCTGGGCTTTTTCAAGTACATAACAAAAAACATATCTACCACCCTCATTTAAATACCCCCATTCATAAACAAAGCACCAAAAACATTTAAAGTAACATGCACAATTATTGTACCTCGTGAACCACTTAAATTACAAAGTGTACACTGTCATAAGTCGGAGGTAAAGTACCTCTAATTTCCTATAAGGTGTTTGTATAATCATATACTAAAAAAATGTCATAAATTGTGAGCAAAATCATTGTATAGAAAGGTGTATTATAAAAGAACACAGAAAATGCAAACCTCATTAAAATGTACAATTAACAATCTCCACACATCTGTATCATAATAACAATAAAATCAACTTAAATTACCAAAAATGATTTCTTATAACTTCTCAGCTTTTTTGACTAGGTAGAGCTTAATTGAAATGTGGTCATTTAGTCCAGGGGGCTGGGATGCATTCAATTTTAGTTGCCAGTATGTCTCTCTGCAACGTAACCAGTTTTCCCAGTCACCCCCCTAGGGTCTATGTAAAACTGTTCTAAAATTCCAAATACAAAACCTACATGCTTGGGTTCAGCTTGTAGATGCCTATTCAGTGCGTTATTTAAATTCCTTTTCCTGATACTGTAAATATGCTCATAAATGTGTTTATTGAGCGCCCTTTCTGACTTCTCTACATAGAAACTAGAACAGTCTCTACAAAGGGCCAAATATACTATGCCTCGAGTGGCACAGTTGCCCTTCTTGAAGCAAACAGTACTTTTTTCATAGTTGTCTAGGGTAACACATACATTGTCTATTATATATTTACAGTATCCATACCTTCCACATTTTCTTGTCCCCTGGTCCCTCTGAGCTATACCCTGGTGGTTGTTCCTTTCAAACACCCTTTTTAAGTTAGTTCCTGTTTCAAAAACAAAACTAGGACTCTCACCCACCTTATGTGCAATATCCTTGTTAAATTTAACATCTTCCAATTTCTCCCCATTAAGTCCTTAATTTCCTTGGATGCACTACTATACTGTAACACCAAAGCCCTACTAAAAATGTGCTTATTCGCGGTCACATCCACAGGGGTATCCCCTAAGGTGCTACCCAAAAGGGGGAGGTACTTTTTTTTTCCCAACCCTCTATTATTTCATCTACAACCTCCTTAATTAGACTCAACGGGTAACCTCTCAGTTGAAATAGGTCAGAAATAAACTCAATTTCAGATAGAAAATCAACCCTTTCTGAGGTCATTCTGGCCGCTCTGACCATCTGGCCTTTCAAAATGCTTCTCTTCTGTTTTCAAGGATGGTCACTGTTATAAGGGAGATAAGAATTACTGTAGGTGCTCTTTCTATGGATCCTAGACTTTAACCCCCCACTGATTTTGTCTAACCTTACATCAAGATAGTCAATTCCTTGTTGGTCAAATTTAAATGTAAACTTTAAAAAAGTGGTAGTTTAATTGAAGAATTCAAGAAAGTTAGTGATAGAACTTGCTGACCCTTCCCAAATTATAAATAAATCGTCCAAGAAATGTTGGTACAATTTTATGTTTTTCCAATAACCAGAATTGAATACATACTGCAGTTCCCATTTTAAGAGCACCAGGTTTGCATATATGGGGGCACATGCACAAGCTGCCCCCATAGCAACTCCTCTATCCTGTTTAAAAGTTCCCCCCTCAAAATGTACAAAATTGTTTTCTAACACAATCCTCATAAGTTCTACCAGTACATCTATGTCAAAGCCCAATAGTAACCTTTTTTCATTCAAAAATGACCAAAATAAATCCAAACCATCCTCTGTAGGAATGCATATTTTATTAAAGACTTTTTGTACTGCCATCCTTGTTTGTCACCTGGAACTTTTCTTTTGGGATTTTAGTAGTTGGACTTACAGTCTTCTGCCTGTTTTGTTATTTGGTTTTGACTTGTGAAGTTGGGCGTGCAGGTGATGGCTGTTTTCAATGGGGAATTTGCTTTGGAGGAGGAAACGGGTCAATCGGACCTTGGAGATTTACAAATTCAGCAAAGAGATGTGGCAGCAGTTCTATCTGGGATTAGTGTGGAGATGAGGAACTTTAAAACAGACCTTGCACATATTATTGACTTTCTTAGTCAATCTGGAAGCTCGATTCCCTGTGGGCAGGGAAATGGACGTTCAACCAGTCGGGTTGAAGTGCAGGTGAACAGGAGAGGAGGAGACGTGGTGAATGTCTCGCTTCGTGAGTTTGTTTCAGCTTCCCAAACAGGTTGTGGTAGTCAACTGTTGTTTTCTGGAGCCTGTGGTGAGACACTTGAGGGCAACACAAGGAGGGAAGGACCTGGTACTAGTGTCAACGAACAGAGTGAAGTGTTAAACGTGGAAGGGCAGTGGACTAACCCTAATGTGACAAAAGATACTGTTACACACCCTACTAATAATTGTAATGCTGATTCTAGGCATTTTAGCATTCTAAGGGACTGGTTTGACCATGAAAATAGTAATGGAAATGATTTTAGTAGTAATTTGAACCTCAAAAGTAGGGACCCTGTGGTTGACTGATCAATGGCCATGACCTCCTTGAAGGATGGTATAAGAGACTTGGAGAACAGATTATATAAGATTAAATGTTTGAACCTGGACATTGCATATTTGGAGGAATGTATAGCTAAAAAAACTGTTCCACAGGGGTTGCCGGTTTGCAAGTACCCTGATGGCTGTACATATGATAAGGTTATGCTTAATGAATTTAACAATGTATTTGATGAATGTGGGTTTAAAATTTTGAAATTAATGTTGAAATACTCTAGGAGAAAGGTGGAGTTTTTGTTAAAGGATGCTGAAAACTTAGATCAAGCTATCAGGAGCGATTTACTGTTTGACTTTAACAAGGATATTTATGAGCACAGTTTTACCCGTGTGGAAAGGAAGTGTGAAGATGTTTATTTAAGGAAGCAAAAAAAGTTGGTTAGGGGTTTAAAGCAGTATAGTGAGAACAGGGCTTTTGTATTTAAAGGAAAAATTATTAGGGCTAGAGCTTATAGCTTTTCCAATTTTATGGAAATTGTGGACCTGGCTCAAAACGATAATGGAAATGTGACTGGTGAAGGGATTAATGAACAGGTAATGGTTCATGTACTTGATACCAGTTTAACAACTCCTGTTATAACAACACCTAACTCATTGGACTTGCAAGTAGGTCAGGACCCAATTGGGGCTGGGGAAGCTGGTGGGGAGGAAGGAGTGATCAAAGAACAGGATTTTTCTGGGGGGGAGGGGAAAGGAAAGACCCAGTGACAATCAGAAGGAAAGGGAAGTTATAGTTGTGGATGTAGATAAAGTGACACATTTTTATAATGGTTTCAAAAGTTTTAATCTGAGTGGAATTGAAGTTAAAAAAGAACATTTTCACCTTTTTGAAAAAGGTTTTAAGTTTGTGCCTTCTGTAAGATTTAATGTTTATGATACCCTCTTTGAGTTAAAATTGTTTTTAAGAAAATTGAGCCTTGCCCTTATATTTGATCAGACTGATGTAAGTAATACGGAGCAATTTAGGAAGGCAAGCACATTTAATCCTCCTCTTCATCCGGCCTTACAAATATTTGAGGAAGTATGTGCATCGGATATTTACGCTTTGAGTGCGGATAAAAATTTTAGGAGGAGATGTGGTTTTGAAATGAACTTGACTTTGGAAGAAAAACAAATTTTAGATAAAATGGTGTCAGATAGGAAAATCCATATCATGAAGCCTGACAAGGGGGGCATTATGGTTCTGGTTAATGCTTTAGATTATTCTAGTAAAATTCTGGGAATTTTGAATGATACGAATGTATATGTACCAGTATCAATTAATGAAATTAATATTTCATATAGGAAAATAGATCTAGCTATAGAAGAACTAGACAGACTTGAAAACAGACTTGATGAAAAACTTGGGGCTACATTGACAATTAGGAAACCAAGATTAGCTTCTTTTTTTGGTATCCCCAAGATACATAAAAGTACCACCGACCCACCCTACAGGCCCATTGTTTCAGGTGAGGGATCAAAGACCTATTCAATTGCCACTTTTTTGGACCGTACCCTTAAGCACATTACTGAGGAATATGTGCACTTGTTAAAGGATTCATGGGACTTTTTGCGTGGCTTAACAGTGCAATCATATGAAGGGGATGTGTATTTTTTGACCGTTTATGTGGTCAATTTGTTTTCTTGCATTCCTACAGAGGAGGGTTTGGATTTATTTTGGTCATTTTTGAATGAAGAAAGGTCACTATTGGGCTTTGACATAGATGTACTGGTAGAACTTATGAGGATTGTGTTAGAAAGCAATTTTGTACATTTTGAGGGGGAAACTTTTAAACAGGTTAGAGGGGTTACTATGGGAGCCTGTGCCCCCATATATGCAAACCTGGCGCTCTTAAAATGGGAACTGCAGTATGTATTTAATTCTGGTTATTGGAAAAACATAAAATTGTACCAACGTTTCTTGTATGATTTATTTATAGTTTGGGAAGGGTCAGCAAGTTCTGTCACTGACTTTCTTGAATTTTTAAATTCAACTACCACTTTTTTAAAGTTTACATTTAAATTTGACAAACAAGGAATTGACTATCTTGTTTGGACAACCTAACTATTTATATTCACTGGTACATTAACAGGTTTATGGAATGATTGATTTGTTTGTTGTAATTTGTCAATTATTGAATAATTACTGCAGTAGTAGAATGGTATAAAAATGTGAGGCACTGTTTATTAATCATTCTGATGAAGTCTGCTTAGGGCAGATGAAAGCGCTCAATTTGGTGGATTTTAAGCTACATTAAAGACTATCTGTTTGTTTGAACGGAGCTTCGTATTTTTTCTTGGTTGCAGTTTGGCTTTTTCTACATTTATCTTGATGTAAGGTTAGACAAAATCAGTGGGGGTTTAAAGTCTAGGATCCATAGAAAGAACACCATCAGTAATTCTTATCTCCCTTATAACAGTGACCATCCTTGGAAACAGAAGAGAAGCATTGTGAAAGGCCAGATGGTCAGAGCGGCCAGAATGACCTCAGAAAGGGTTGATTTTCTATCTGAAATTGAGTTTATTTCTGACCTATTTCGACTGAGGGGTTACCCGTTGAGTCTAATTAAGGAGGTTGCAGATGAAATAATAGAGGGTTGGGGTACAAAGTACCTCCCCCTTTTGGGTAGCACCTTAGAGGATACCTCTGTGGATGCGACCACAGATAAGCACATTTTTAGTAGGGCTTTGGTGTTACAGTATAGTAGTGCATCCAAGGAAATTAAGGACTTAACAGGGAGAAATTAGAAAATGTTGAAATTTAACAAGGATATTGCACATAAGGTGGGTGAGAGTCCTAGTTTTGTTTTTAAAACAGGTACTAACTTAAAAATGGTGTTTGAAAGGAACAACCACCAGGGTATAACTCAGAGGGACCAGGGGACAAGAAAATGTGGAAGGTGCGGATACTGTAAATACATAATAAACAATGTATGTGTTATGTGTTACCCTAGACAGCTATGAAAAAAAGTACTGTTTACTTCAAGAAGGGCAGCTGTGCCACTAGAGGCATAGTATATTTGGCCTTTTGTAGAGACTGTTCTAGTTTCTATGTAGGGAAGTCAGAAAAGGCGCTCAATAAATGCATTTATGAGCATATTTACATTATCAGGAAAAGGAATTTAAATAACGCACTGTATAGGCATCTACAAGCTGAACCCAAGCATGTAGGTTTTGTATTTGGAATTTTAGAACAGGTTTACATAGACCCTATGGGGGGGGGGGGTGACTAGGAAAACTGGTTATGTTGCAGAGAGACTTACTGGCAACTAAAACTTAATGCATCCCAGCCCCCGGGACTAAATGACCACATTTCAATTAAGTCCTACCTAGTCAAAAAAGCTGAGAAGTTATAAGAAATATTTTTTGGTAATTTAAGTTGATTTTATTGTTATTATGATACAGATTTGTGGAGATTGTTAATTGTACATTTTAATGAGGTTTGTATTTTCTGTGTTCTTTTATAATACACCTTTCTATACAATGATTTTGCTCACAATTTATGACTTTTTTTAGTATATGATTATACAAACACTTTATAGGAGATTAGAGGTACTTTACCTCTGGCTTAAGACACAGTGTACACCTTGCAATTTAAGTGGTTCAAGAGGGACAATAATTGTGTATTTTACTTTAAATGTTTTTGGTGCTTTTTTAATGAATGAGGGTATTTAAATGAGGGTGGTAGATGTGTTTTTTTGTTATGTACTTGAAAAAGCCCTGCAGTTGAGTCAGGGTGAAAGGGCTTGTGATATTTTATTAAAGACTTTTTGTACTGCCATCCTTGTTTGTCGCCTGGACCGTTTCTTTTGAGATTATTTATTATTACCATCAATATGGACGTCTTCTTTCTTGCATCATCTCATTTGAATACATTAACTGAATTCATTTTTTTCCATTTAGTCTCCCATCTTAATTATCCCTGCATTGTCCACATTACATTCTGTGTAAGTTAGTCCAACTGCTTGTCCCCTGAATCTACATGTTTAAAAGTTACTTGCCTTTACTTCATATTAGCTGTCTGCATGTGCTCAAATAATACATTTGCCTTCAGGCAAGTGTTTTTGTTTACAGTGTGGGCTCATCCCTCCAGCACCATTTCATGGCTATCATCACTGTTGCTGGCCACAAAATGGTGCTTGGAATTGTGTAAACATGAGCAGCAGGAATATTCAATGAGTGCTGATGATGATGATCATGTTTCTTCTTCTTCTTTCGGCTGTTCCTGTCAGTGGTCACCACAGCAGGTCAACTGTTTCCATTTCTTCCTGTCCTCTGCATTTTGCTCTGTCAGACCAACCACCTGCATGTCCTCTCTCACCACATCCATAAACCTTATCTTAGGCCTTCCTCTTTTCCTATTACCTGGCAGCTTCATCCTTAGCATCTTTTTCCCACTATACTCTGCATCCCTCCTCAGCACATGTCCAAACCAACATAATCTTGCCTCTCTGGCTTTGTCTCCAAACCTTCCAACCTGGGCTGACCCTCTAATATACTTATTCCTAATCCTGTCCATCCTCATCATACCCAGTGCAAATCTTAACATCTTCAGCTCTGCCACGTCAAGCTCTGACTCCTGCCTTTTTGTCAATGTCACTGTCTCCAACCCATATAACATAGCTGATCTTACTACCCTCTTGTAGACCTTCCCTTTCACTCTTACTGGTACTCGTCTGTCACAAATCACTCCTGACACTCTTCTCCACCCACTCCACCCACTCCATCCTGCCTGTACTCTCTTCTTCACCTCTCTTCCACACTCACCATTACTCTGAACTGTTGATCCCAAGTATTTAAACTCATCCACCTTCACCACCTCTACTCCATGCATCCTCACCATTCCTCTATCCTCCCTCTCATTCACACACAGATATTCTGTCTTAGTCCTGCTGACCTTCATTCCTCTTCTCTCTAGAGCATATCTCCACCTCTCCAGGGTCTCCTCCACCTGTTCCCTACTATCACTACAGATCACAATGTCATCTGCAAACATCATAGTCCACGGGGACTCCTGTCTGATCTCGTCTGGCAACCTGTCCATCACCATTACAAATAAGAAAGTGCTCAGAGCTGAACCTTGATGTAATCCCACCTCCACCTTAAACACATCTGTCACTCCCACCGCAGACCTCACCGTTGTCACACTACCCTCGTACATATCCTGTGCCACTCTTACATACTTCTCTGACACTCCCGACTTCCTCATACAATACCACAACTCCTCTCTAGGCACCCTGTCATATGCTTTCTCTAAATCCACAAAGACACAATGCAACTCCTTCTGACATTCTCTGTACTTCTCCATAGACACTCTCAAAGCAAACATGACATCTGTAGTGCTCTTTCCTAGCATGAAACCAATCTGCTGATCATTAATCATCACCTCCTTTCTTAACCTAGCTTCCACTACTCTTTCCCATAACTTCATGCTGTGACTGATCAATTTAATCCCTCTGCAGTTACTACAGCTCTGCACATCACCCTTATTCTTAAAAATCAGTACCAAAACACTTTTTCTCCATTCCTCAGGCATCCTCTTACTTTCCAAGATTTCATTAAACAAACTAGTTAAAAACTCCACTGCCATTTCACCTAAACACCTCCATGCTTCCACAGGTATGTCATCTGGACCAACAGCCTTTCCATTCTTCATCCTCTTCATAGCTATCCTTACTTCCTCCTTGCTAATCCACTGTACCTCATGATTCACTATCCACACATCATCCAACCTTCTCTCCCTCTCATTCTCTTCATTCATCAGCCCCTCAAAGTACTCTTTCCATCTGCTCAACACACTCTCCTCGTTTGTGAGTATGTTTTCCTCATTATCCTTTATCACCCTTACCTACTGCACATCTTTACTAGCTCGGTCCCTCTGTCTAGCCAATCAGTACAGGTCCTTTTCTCCCTCCTTAGTGTCCAACCTTTTATACAACTCATCATAAGCCTTATCCTTTGCCTTCGCCACCTCTCTCTTTGCCATGCACCTCATCGCCTTATACTCTTGTCTACTTTCTTCATCTCTCTGACAATCCCACTTCTTCTTCGCCAACCTCTTTCTCTGTATACTCTCCTGTACTTCTTCATTCCACCACCAGGTCTCTTTGTCCTCCTTCCCCTTTCCAGATGTCACACCAAGCACCTTTCTAGCCATCTCTCCTACTAGCTCTGCTGTAGTTACCCAGCTGTTCGGTAACTCTTCACTGCCACCCAGTGCCTGTCTTAACTCTTCCCTGAACATCACCTCACAATTACCATTTTTCAGTTTCCACCATTTGATCCTTGGTGCTGCCCTCACACTCATCCTCCTCCTCTTCTTGATCGCCAGTGTCATCCTACAAACCACCATCCTATGATGATGATCATGCTAATGTGCTGTAATCATGTCTTCACAATTGTTAATGAATCCCAGGGACTACATGTGAGCTTACAAAAGCACAATTACTTGCTTCAAAACACATTTATTGTAGGCTGTTAAAAATCTTTTGGTGCGTTGGCCATTCAGGCTTCAAAAGATGTCAACAACTCAGTAAAACAAGTGCTTATACATACTTGTATTAAAACATTAAGCATTCAGTGTAAAAAGCCCTACTTTATTTATTTATTTTATTTTATTTTATTTTACATTTGTTGATCGGGAGAAAAGCTCCAAGAAATCGTACAGAGTTTATACAAAGATAAAATAGAAGTTATACAGATATTGAAAGAACAGAATTATAAAAAAAATGTAAATTTTTTTTTTTTTTTTTTTATATATACAAATAGTACAGATTAGAATTACCATGGTCATTTTGTAAGGTACAGAGATACAGTATACATATATACATATATTTTATATGCAATAATATAGTTTATTGATACATAAAAGGTAGTTACTATAGGATGGGGTAAGATAAGTGAATAGGAGAAGATTTAGTCAGGGTTAGTACAGGTGCATAGCCAATGATTATTGAGATATAGTTTTAGATTCCTTTTAAAACGTGAGAGAGAAGTCTGAGATGTGATTTCAGAGGGGAGTTTATTCCATAGTTTTCCAACAGAGTTAGCGAACAAGGAGTCACCTGCTGAGTTGTTGGGTTTAGTAGTATTGATCAGCAGTTTGTTTAAGGAGCATAGATTTTTTGAGATTTTATACTTCCAACATAATCATCTCAAACAATGTAGAGAGAAAGAACAAAATTCAGTTAAACAATAGTTAATGCCTTTTAAAGTCCAAGTTTTATATATCAAGTTTTATGTGTTATTGAATTCATTGTAAATTTATAAAACACAATAGGATAGTAAATGGAAATATTTATATGAGAAAATGGTTAACAACATTGTGGTCAAGACTCATAGAAATGCACTGCAGAGTAATATAAGCATTGTGTCCCCAAAGTAAGAATACACCATTGTATAAAATAGATGTGAGCAACTAGGCAGAGACATGTTACATGGAAAGACAACTAGCTATGCCTTTGGTTGAAGATATAATGTGGTGCCGAAAAGATGCAATATTATCCAAGTGGTACTGAGAAGAGACATGCCGAAAGGAAAGGCAGCACTCAGACTGTGATGCACAAGTTCATGAGAAATTAAGATTTTGTTCTATATAATACATTTCTAATAAGGCATTTATGCTCTTTTGAATTCATTTGACAGGATTATTTCCCCCAGCGCTTACTCTTACTGACAGGCTTCTGTGTATTATTTTCTGTATAAAATGGTGGTTTTATGCTGTTATGACTAACTTTTACACCGGGTTTTGTTTTGGGGAATTAAACTTCATTATTGTTGAATGGTCAGTGGTAATTTTTAACTCAAAATGTATTTTCCTGCCAGGTTTTACCACTAACTTGGCTGTGTTCCACCAATCTCTTATCAGACACTTCTCGGCTGCAAATTGGTCCAGAGGCCCTGTGGAGATTCCCTATTTTCTTTTTTTTGGGGAGTGGGTTCTGTGTATCCATGAACTTGCTGTGATGGTGATTGCAGGTGGGTTTTCCTCATCCTGCAGCTGTTCTACCTGTGGTTCTAGCATTGGAGGATGACTTTGTGGCAGCCTGCAGTTTCCCTGACAGCCAATCAGCTAATCCAAAAAAGTAGTTGTACAAAGTGCACAAGTTCCTTTTTAATAATGCTAAGGTAGATCCTGCAGTAATTTCCCTTTCAAAGTCAGCATCAACCAAAGTTCCTTCAACAGCTAACTCTAATCCTTCTCAAAAACTGGGAAAAGTTTTGGATATGTTTGGTAAAAAGTGTAATCTTCTTCCATCCTGGCCTTCAGAATTGCAAATTCTCAGGCACAAATGTCTAATTTCTGCTAACTTCTTATGATAATTTAAAGATTTAATTGCTTATCTCCCTCCATCAGATACTAAAGCTGCATTGTGTTCTGTGGTACCTGCTATGTCTCAGGTGAAATAGGATAGAATAACAGGATTTGGGTTTGCATGTATTTTCTGAAAGAAAGGATGTCTGTATCTCCAATGTATGTCATTAGTTAGTGACTTCAATCCTCAGTGATTTGCCAGAAAATCACAAATTATATGAGGAACAGACCAAAAATATGAGGCTAAAATCTGGACATTATGAAAAATCCTTGATAGTTGAGAGGCATGGAGGGATTAATTCATTGAATTATTTAACAAAACTTTAACTCATTCAAGCCTAAAATTCCTTTTTTGTAGCTTCCAGTTCATTTTCATACTTCCCTATGTTGTCTGGCTCCTTTAAGTAACTTACAAGCTAATTATAGGTAGTATTAGAAAGGGCAAGGAGTTATTAACAAAATGGCACAATGATTTTGTGTCTAGGATGTCCAGCAGTGGATAAATTAATCTTTGCCACTTATTATTCATATTTTTATATTTATGTTCATATTTTCATAACTGAGAGGGTTACATTTGATTAAAGTATATGGTATGAAACACTAAAGTTAGAGACAGGACAATTAACTGAAAATGCTGGTTTATATCACACTGTACTGGAAATAAGGCTAGTTGTCTGTTAGTAGTTATAGTAATAAAAATAAGCAATAACATTTGTAGTTAATACTTCAAAAAAACAAGTGACTTGCAAACTGTTGCATGAGATTGGTGAAACCTTAAATGCTATTGAAGAAAACTTCTTGAGAGATATCCATCATTATTTGTATTGCTATTTATACAATTGAAGTCATTGTTTCATATTTGTTGTTAAATGTCTCAATAAACATCCACTTATAGAGGTATTTCTTGTAGACATGTGAAAGCTTGCATCTGGTTAACAAAACAGTAGATTTATAGGCTGTATAGTTTTCAAGATATGAAAATATGTTTGTGAAAATTTACAAAAATTACAATTTTGGATTTGTGTGCATTATAATATATTACAGTATTAATGAAAAATGCTATGAATGCACTGACTATTATAACTGTAAATAATTCTTCCTACTAATTACATTATCTGTACAATTTTAATATAATTTGTTGTTCATAAAATATTTACATTTGTTTATCTTATGCGTTTTAAGTTTATTTTTCAGAAAATGCTATGGAATACATGATAGGCTGCTGCAGGTGTGACATTCTACACCATACAGGTGATAATGAGTTAAAGATTCATAGGTTCCTAGAGTAATACTAGGCCAACTCCCCCTGTGAGCCATTTTAAGCGTAGCCGATTACCCCTTAAGTCTGTTATGATAGGATATATGGCTGGATGGGAAAAACTAGGACAAACTACTCCCATATTGTCCAGGCTTCAACTGGATTCACACCATTTATTCATACCATTTATACTGCTGTATGACAGACATTTGTAAGGCTTACTAGATACAGCAAGAGAAATGTGGGAGGAAGAAAACACCATTTTGGCTCACATGCTGACCTGATATACTGTGGACAACAAGCTGTAGTGACTGGTTTGTCTGGCTTCTTACATCAGCTTGAATTTTCTGTAAGTAAATTGTTTGTTCTTTAGTTGAGACAGTATTTTTAAAAGTAGAAGCCATAGCATTTACAATCTGCCTTGGTGAAAGTTTGGGTGTGTTGTGAATGCTCTTGGATCTGTTTTTCTGGTTTGTACAGATCTGTCTTATTGTTATATTGGTCTTTAAGTTTATATATTATTGGTCCAAAACATTTTCCTAACCATTTTGTCTCATATCCTGATCTGATATAGTGTGGATGAAAAGCTGTAGTGCCTGATTTGTCTTACATCAGCTTGAATCTTTCCCCAACCCTCCCAAAATTATGCTGCTATTATTTCAAAAGCTAGTGTCTCTGGCTTTCACTCCTTATTGTAATCTGACTACCAAAGTCCTTTCCACTCTCCCCCTTTGATTGTTATTGTCAGGTGTGTAAGCTAATTAAGTACTTTTCTACCAACTGCTTTACATTGATCCATAATACTGACAAGGCCATTCAGCAATCAAGCATTGCTCTTGAGCTAACCTTCTTTACTACAAATCATTGGTTTCACAAACCTACCATCTGCTTAGCATCCTTACCACATAATGAGAGTTCCCTGAATAAATTCTGTTCCATCCTTGGAAGTGTCTCTGAAGTGATTTCCTTGCATCATGCACCACAGGATCATAGGATCATTGGAGGTTACTAGGCTACTGGCCCTGAGGCCCTTATAAGCCTAGCTAAGAGTTTAGCCCAAGTTTAGACAAATCAGCACCCAATGCCCATGTCCAGCAGGGACATGGGTGGAATCCCAGGGGTATATTTTTTGTTTCCCATTCAATTATCCAGGTTGCACTTAAAAAGGGGTAAAGAGGTACTCTGCTTGATGTGGAGAGGGAGTCTATTCCATAGATGGGGGGAGTCTCTGGGACACAAATCTGTCCCGCCAACAAGTCTTATTGATATCACAGACCAGACTGAGGCTGCACGTGTAGGTTACTTGAGTGGAACTTGACATCCAGATATGCAGCAGTCCCATCAAGGTGGGGGTCCATGAATGCCTTGTATGCCAGACAGAGGTCACCTCTGAGAAGTCTGTATGAAACCGAGTAGAGGGATAAGGCTTTTAGCCTATCTGTGTATGGTAGATGTTTGATGCCCTGGATTCTCCTGGTGAGGAACCCCTGTGGTCTCTCCAGCTGCTGCATGTGCTTTGCAATGTACATGCTGAAAGGGGAATTGTACTCAATAATGGGCCTTATAAGGGAAGAGTACAGGGATGTTAAGACCTCATTTTCCCTGGATGAGATACCCTTCCTTATGAGATGGGCCATGTAGAAGACTTTCCGTACAACAGAAGCAACATGGTGGCCAAAAGTCAGGTTGCTATCAATCTGGGTGCTAAAATCCCTCACGACTGATTGAGTGCTTAGGACATTGTTATTAATGTGATAATTTGTGGGGATGTCACTCTCCCCAAAGGGAATGATGATGCATTTTTTGGTATTCAGCTTGAGGCCACGTTTTTGGCACAAGTCATTTGTGTGAGTGAGACTCTCTTGAAGGATGTCCACATCACTAGGGGAATTGATGACAGTACCCAGCTTGCAGTCATTTGCACACTTGGTCAGCCATAGCCCACTGGTTTTGGCCTGCACCTCAGAAACGTATATCCCAAATAACAGAGGCCCCAAGACCAAACCTGGGGGTATGCCGCTTGTTAAAGATCTACTGCTTGAGGTGACTTCCCCTATTTTGACTATGTGGGTTCTATCAGTGAGCCAGTTTGCTACCCATCTAATAACATATGGACTGATGCCTAGTTGAGAGAGTTTATCTATTATGCCTGAGTGGGGAATAGTGTCAAAGGCTTTGGCCAGGTCAAGGTAGGCGGTGTGCACCATCTTCCCCTCGTCTATGGCCTTGGTGACTGTCTCAAAGAAATCGACCAAATTTAGCAGACATGACCTCCCCTTGATGAAGCCAAACTGTGTGGGATCAAGTTCTTGGTGGTTGCCAATGTCCCTGTTGATGAGGTCTATGATAATCCGTTCCATGGCCTTGCAGATCAGGCTAGTTAGGCTGATGGGTCTATAATTTCCCGGATTGGTGGACACTCCACCTTTGTGTAAAGGGATGATAGTGGCTGTCCTCTACTCAGCTGGGATGAAGCCAGTACTCAAGCTTTGACTGAATAGGGTGCCTAGTGGTGCTGCCTGAGTTCACATAGGAAGCAGCCTGGGATGTTATTGGGTCCCGTGGAGGTAGTATTTTTTGCCTTTGAAAGAGCAGTGACGACCTGTTCCATAGATATAAGGGGAAGGGGGCAGGTACTGAGAATGTCTTGATTTACTGATGGGGGGACAGAGGGGTAAAGTTTTCACTGAATCTGTCAGCCAGCAAGTTTTCTATATCTATGGCATTTGTATATGTGGTGTCCTTGACCACCAGTTCTGAACAGATCTGGGTGCTTCCTTTGAGGTTGCGGACATATGTGAAGAAGGCCTTATGATTGTCTCTAGAAGATGTGACCAATTTGGACTTGAAGTTTGCTTTGGAGGATTTCACTAGTGCTCTTATTTGCTTGTTCAGGCTAAGGAGACATTGCTTCCAATTGGGCACCTGCTCCTTCTTGGTCTTGGACAGCAATTTTTTTTCCTTTTGTTATAGAGTTTATTTATTGCAGATGTTCACCAGATAGGTTTACTCTTCCTTGCAGAGGACGATTTAGTCCTGTTGGGTAGGCCTGATTCCATGCATCTATATAAATGCTCATATAGTCCTTTGGTGTAGTTCTGAATAGTTCCTACAGAGGGGGAGGGGGCTGTGAAGCTGTTTATACCATCCCTCAGGAGGCTGTAATCAGTTTTGGAGAAGTTTGTATGTCTGATCCTAGCTAGAGGCGGGTTGGGGGAGATGGTGACTTTGAAACTGACCACTTTGTGGTCAGACCTTATCAGGGAGGATGATACTATAGGAATGTTGCAGTGATTACTCATGTTGGTTAATACCAAGTCTAAGATATTGTCACCCCTTGGTGGGGGTATCGACTAGCTATTCCAAGGCATTTGCACTGACAAAAATCAAGGAATCTCTGGGTGTTTGTGCTCTGGCATGAGTAGTTCTTCCATTCTATATTTGGGAAGTTAAAGTCATCCAGGATCAGGGTAAAGGGTTGAATCTTGATAGATTCAAACAGGGCCAAGTAGGCAGATTGGCATCTTGAGTCAGATTTGGGGGCCGGTAGCTAGCTATGATTTGAATATGGGTCTTGTCAATGGTTAACTGTACCTGGAGTGTCTCCTGTGTGTCATACTGTTTGACCAGCCTGGAAGTGTGTATGTCTTTAATGTATATTGAAACTCCATCTCCTTTGGCTTTACTGCCCACAGTTTGGGGTCTGAATGTATAATAGGATGAGTAACCAGGTAAGGCTGGGGCGCTGTCTGTAGCTTTGAACCAGGTTTCTGTGACTGCACAGATGTCAGAATCTTCCAGGGTTAAGAATGCGTACAATGAGTGCATTTTCATGTTTAGACTCCTAGTGTTTAGCAGCATGACCTTTAATTTGTGTTTTGTTGACATTTTTACCATCCAGGCTCAAGCTAGGTACTTGTATTTAAAAATTACACTTCTAGATACTATTTTAGTGATTAACTATTAATTTCTTGTTTTAGTTTTGCATTTATCTATCTCTCTCCAAGGCTAAACCTATTACATTTCCTCAGTTTGCTAAAGTTGTTTTAATGTAGCATACACTTTCAAACAATCTTTTTGTGTGGCCTAATCTATATGAGTTGGAAAACACAGAAGTTTGCCTATAAAACTAATAGTAGGACAGTAACCTGCAATTTAGTGACACATTGCACAAGATAACGCTCAGAGCAGCTAGCTTGTGTGTCAGATTCACACCTCTCAACTGTTCAGCTTTTTGCAGAATGTCCAGAATTTTGTCTCATATTTTCTGTCTGTTCTCCATAAAATTTATGAATTTTCTGAAAATCAGTGAGGATTAAATTCACTAAATAATGATGGATGTTTGAGTTTCAGACTTCACATCCTTCAGAAAATGAATGATAACACAAAAGATTTTATTCTAGCAACTTTTTAAGTTTAGAAGATATACTTAAAATCTGTCCCTAGTTTTGAGCATTTGTTCCCCCATTATTTTTGGCTTTCTCCAGATTTCTTGTGCTAAGAGTTTGAGATTTATGGATATCACTAATACTACATCCTAGCACTATATAATAGCATATCCTAGCACTACTCAACTCTAGTACCTAACCCTAGAGAACACTGTAGGAGACCTGTGTAATAATCTAATCCTCAAATTTTAGGAACCCACCCTAAACAGGCCTAGGCAACATGGATATGAATTTCCAAATGTCTCCATAGTCAGCTTGGTAGATATAGGCATCCTGAGATAATGTAACAATTGTCTCATGTTCAATAAGTCTTTTAATCCTTAAAGAAACCAACACAGTATGCAAGATATGTACATACCCAATTTCCTTGAAGGCAAAAATCTAGCATACAAACAAGGTTGTCAAGAACACATATAATAACCACACATAATGTCCACACACATAGAACATCTTCTGCTGAAGCACTAAAAAGCAATCTCCCCAAACCTCCTAAGCCTGCAATTAACAATGGCTATCCTCAGCAGTCTCTAAAGTATACAACAAAAGCAACTCCAAACACCACACATAAGCTTAAACCCAATGGACCCCCAAAAACAAAGCCCATAAGGCCAGCAAACAATTTACCTACGACTCTTAAAACAGAGGACTCCATTATATAACACACAGATGCCCCACTTACCAGACCAGACAAGGTTATGATCAGTTGCTTATCTGGAGCCAGGATCCACTAAGTCACACACACGCTCAAGTCATTACACCAGATGTACCAGTATGAGTCTATGATAGTCCATGTGGGCATAAGTGACCACAGACATACCTCTGGATTATATAGAGACATTATGGACCTCTCAAAATATGTGTTAGACTGGTATCTGCCTTGTGTTGAGCAGCATTTTACTTCACCAAGGACGATGCCATAGTATAAACACAAATGATAGATTTTAACAATTGGCTTAGATTGTGGTGTCAATCCAAGGGGATTCGATATCTGTCAGCCTGGGAGGACATGGTACAGACCACATTGCTTTGCAATAAAATGGCCTGTACCTGTCCTCCTGGTCTTCTGGATTTTGGCTAAAATGTTATCCTCCCTCTTAGAGCCTATTTTATGCAATGCCAAAGTGATAAACCTATTGACAAAGCAAATAAAACCCAAAGGAATCTAAAGGTGTTACTGCTCAATGCTAGGAACCTTAACAAAGAACTGCACACCCTACAAGCTCTCCTCACTCTGGTGAACATAAACATCTGTACCATTACTGAGACATGGTTTGAAGCATCCAAAAGTACTCCAGCAGTGCAAGGCTATAGTGCCTTCCACACATTTACGCCATCAGCTGCACAGACAGGGACTAAAGGTGGAGGTGTCTTAATCTACATTAGCAACAAATATACTTCTAGGTTGGTTAAACAGGATGATACCATGGAGTTCATCCACATGCAAATCACCTTAGCTAGAACACCTTACCATATCTTGGCAAGTTATGTCACCATCGATGTCTTAAAAATCCCACAACTCTTTCCTAAAGCTACTGGAGGCAGTCTCCATCCACCAAATACTCTGTTCATTGAAGACTTTAACTAACCCTGTGGGAAACATACATTGCCACATACACTGTCACTAACTTGCAAGCGCACTTCCTGGACTTTATTAACACAAGTGCCCTTGACCAATTAGTATGCACTTTAACCAGAGGTTTAAACATACTGTACCTTGTTTTCACCAATATGGGAAACAGCTGGACCCCCCCCCCACAAAGTCACATCCTCACAGGTGAGGTTGGATAACAAAGCTGTCTTGCTGTGTAATTCGAAATAAAAATCAGTTTGTTATAACAAGCAAAACCTGTTACAGATAAAAAACATTCTAAAGCAAACTACATCCTATTAAGTGACAGTTTGTCAAACTGCAATGCCCCACTCATCCCACAGCTCACAACAGCCTATGTAGAATTATTCAGAGAAACACTGTACTAACATGTAAATTGCTGCATCAAGGCTGCTTTACCTTCCATAAGTAAGCCCAAAACAAACCCAAACCAAAATACACTTGTGGAATCCTAATCTTAACAGGGTATATAACAAAAGAAAAAATTCATGGCTAAAGTCAGAGAGAGCAACCTTCATAATGATAAGAGCACACTAATTAAACTGGAAACTAAGAGGACTAATTAAATCCAACAAGGCCCTTTATGAGGTCATGATAACTTTTCAGTCTAAAGGCAACCACAAGACCCCGTACAGCTATGTCCAAAACCTTAAAGGTGACATGCAACTATGTACAGAACTAGTAGTTAATGGTACCACCTTCACTGATCAGAGTCATATAGTGAATCTACTGGCCAACAAATTCAGCTCAAACTTTACTACCACTCACCCCGCCACCCCTTGTGAAATCATTACCAGCATAACCCCTCCCAACTACCAGCAGGGAGCAGGTCATAGTGGTGCTATGATAGTCTATGCGGGCATAAGTGACCACAGACATACTTCTGGATTATATAGAGACATTATGGACCTCTCAAAATATGCGTTAGACTGGTATCTGCTCACTAAGGCTAAAACACAGCCTCAGTGGGCCTAACATTATCCTAGGTTGCCTCCTAAATAGCCAGAAACATGATCTATTGGGAACACTTGAGCAACTTTTCAACTACAGTCTCAACAATGGAGAATGGCAACTGTTATTCCCCTTCACAAAAGTGGGCCATCAACTGACCCTGGAAATTGCAGAGCCATTAGTCTGACGTCTAATATACAAGCCATGGAACAAATTATCATGGAAATGATCAACAAAGACATTGGCAACCTACAGACACTGGACCCATCCCAGTTTGGTTTTCTCAAAGGAAGGTCATGCCTACTTAATCTGGTAGACTTCTTTGAGAAGATAAACAAGGCAATAGATGGTTAATTGGTGCATACTGCCTACCTAGACCTAGGTAAGGCATTTGATACAATACCCCACTAAGGTACTGCTGACGAACTGACTGAACTAGGCATAAATCTCTACACAACTTGCTGGATTGCCAGCTGGCTCACAGAAAGAACCAAAGAAGTCAGGATCAGTAAGGCCACCTCCACCAAGAGGCATTTCACCAGTGGAGTACCACAGGGTACTGTGTTGGGCCCAGTCCTTTTTGCCATGTAGTTCTTGGTGGTCAAGGCTAACATAAAGTGCCTTTGGATCACCAAGTTCTCAGATAACTGCAAATTAAAATCTATCATAAATTCCCCCCATAAAACTAACATCCTACAAAATGGTCTAACACAGACAAATGACTGGTGCCAAAGCCACAAATTAAAACTCAGTGGAAATAAGTGAATTCTAGTGCCTTTTTGCAAAACATCTATCCAGACAAATTACTCCATTCATAAGACATGCCTAAGAGATGACCTGGTAGTTTGAATTCTGGGAACATATATAATAACAGTAATGGCCAAGAAAGAAAGAAAATCATTTTATGTCACCCGACTTATAAGGGTATGGAATCCAGGTCGAAGGAAGTTTTAGCACCACTCTACTCATCCCTTATCAGATCCATCAATGAGTACAATGTCTCATTTGGCAAACACCTGACTAGGCATATGCAATAGTTATAATGCCCACACAGGTTCCTCATCAAGATAATCCAGGGTATTAGCATACTGTCCTATACAGATCACCTTAAAGCCCTTTCTCTCTCCTCCATCTTCTACAGGTTGTTGAGAGGCAATCTGTGCTTGGCATATAAAGCATCCTTAGATCCAGCCCTGATGGAGCCTTTCAACATCTGCAAAATGAGCAACACCAGAAACACTAGATGAAGGGATGTGAACTTTGCTTGAGACATAAGTAGAACATGGTGCCGAGACAGATATGTGACTAAAAGAATCCCCATGCTCTGGAATAGAGTCTACATCCATGCAAAGCAGAGTCCATCCATAACCATATTCAAATATAACCTTGACCATTGAATGGGAAATTGCAAATGTTACCCTAGGCTTGCCCCGATGTCTCTTATAGGCAGAGGATGACAATAAACATTCCCTACTAACAATGGATGGGTAATCATAAATTCATGCATGAGCTGACCCATGTCTCTTACAGACAAAGGCCAACAGTAAACATGCCCTAATTAACATACCCCCAAATAACTTTTTAGTAACCTCCTAAGATCCACTTCCTAACTAACATACCCATCCTAACAAAATACTCCAATCTCTAATTAAGATGCATATGTTACCAGGGATTGCAGTTGGTTGGTTCATATGGGATCATAGGTAAATATTAGGCAAGCTTCTCTTGCAGGTCATTTTAAGTCTAGACAATTTCCCTTATCGTGCTTGAAGTAACCTATCCCATTTATATATATAAATATATATATATATATATATATATATATATATAGAGAGAGAGAGAGAGAGAAAGAGAGTTATAGACTGGCCTTACCCATCCCATGTTCAATAATTATATAATACCCCTAATAAGAATAACTGGGATCATACCATAGATCATTTGAGGGGAGGAATGCATGGGATAAAGCATTTATGACCTGTCTCTGTCCATTAGTAGTACAGGGGACAGTCCTGGGGTAAATATTCTGTTTCCCATCCACAGATCTAAGTTGCATTTGAAAATGGACAGGGATAAACTTTGTCTTATGTGGATAAGGAGTCTGTTCCATAGCAGCGGTGTCCACTGTGAAATATAACTGCCCATCTAAACCATTCTATTGATATTGCAGAAAGGGTTTAGATCCATAGACTGAGTATTTCTGATGCCACTTCACTTGCTGATTTGCAGTAAATGCATTAGCAATAGGTTGGAGGATGCTTTGTATGCCAGACACAGATCCTAGAAGACTGTAGGATATCAGGTATAGTAGCAGGGCTTTGACTTGGTCCATGTAGGACATGTTGTTTAGGTCTTGTTTCCTTTTATTAAGGTATATATGTGGGCATTTCAGTTGTTGCATGTATCTGGACAGATACATGCCAAAGGGGGCATTATGTTCAATGATTCACCTAATGAGGGGTGAGTAAAGGGGAGCAATGACATCCCTAAATCTAGACACAATCACTTTGTTTATAAGCTGTGCAATATAGAATAACTTTCATTCAACAATAGACACATATTGGTCAAAAGTTAGGTCACTTTCCACTTAAGTTCCCCAGTCCGAAGCAACTGGGTCAACTCTTAGCGGGTGTCTTTTCCATGTGGTAGCTCCCTTGGATAGATGACTTCCCAAAGGATACAATAACACATTTTTCTTTGGCATCTAGTTTTAGACAATGATTTTGATGCCAGTTATTTATTTGAGACAAACATTCCTGCAGGATGGCTAAGTCATTTGGGGATTCAATGACTGCTCCGAGCTTGCAGTCATCTGCAAACATAGTCAACCAGAGCTCCTTGGTACTGGCTTTTACTTCAGAAAAGCAGATAGCCTAACAAACACCTATGAGTCTATGAACCTAACAATCAGGGCCTTTTTAAGCCTATCCATGCACCCCAAATCTCTGACAAGTTGTGGCACTCTTGTTAAGTGTAAGCAGGGTCTTAGGAGATGATACATTTACAGGCTGTCTGATATATTTACAGGCTGCCTGTGTCCATTAGATATATAGGTGCCAAATCAGGGATGAATTTCATTTTCCCATTCCAATTGTTCAAGTTACACTTTAATTGGGTTAGGGAGGAACTCTGTTTCACATGGATGGGGAGCCTGTTCCAGAGAAGGGGTAGTCTCTGGCATACATATCTGTCTTTCCAGATGGTCCTATTTCTGTCAGAGGCAAGGTTTAAGCCTTTAAAATGGGTAATTCTGGTGATATTTGTTGTCCAGATACACAGAAGGTCCATCAGGGTAGGGTCTGGCCTTGTATACCAATCACAGATCTTCCCTCAAAAAAGTAGGAAAACAGAATACAGGAACAGGGACATAAGGCAGTCTGCAACGGACATATTACTTATGCCCTGTATTCTTTCAGTGAGGAATTCTGTGGATGAACAAAAGGGGGAATTGTACTCAATGACAGGTCTGATGAATGCCAAATACATTGGAACAATGACTTCATTAGACCTAGATGCCATACCTTTGTTTATAAGTTCCACAATATAGAATGATTCCCTCACTATCATAGACACTTGATGGTCAAAATCTAAATTACTGTCTATGTGTGTCCCCAAATCCCTGACTACTGGATTAACTCTTAGGGATGTGTTACTAGGAGTGAATGACTTCCCAAAGGATACTGTTATGCATTTCATGGTATTTAGTTTTTGTCCATGGCTCTGACACCGGTTATTTGTCTGTGTCAGCCCTTCCTGGAGAGCATTTCTGTCAGTGGAGGATTCTACGACTGCTCTTAATTTGAAGTCATCTACAAATTTAGTCAGCCAGAGGCCATTGGCATTGGCCTTGACTTCAGAAAAGTAAATGCCCAAAAGGAGTGGTCCCAGCACTGATCACTGAGGGACTTCACTTGTGACTGGCCTCTTTGTAGATATGGACACCCAGTTTTAACTTTCTGAGACCTGTCTGTGAGCCAGCTGGTTATTTATTGGGTGACATAAGCAAGCAATAATGCTTGACAGGGTGTGTGTTAATGTGTAATTAATGCCTGCCCAGAGGTGTTATGAGACGTGTCATTGCAGACATTGGGTTGTGTGGCTAGGCTTAAAAAAGCCTTGGTGGTTGTTAGCCTAGTATATTCCAATTATCCTATGAACCTAAAAGTTTAATATGATGTTCTTCAGATCTGACTCATTAGGACTGTAATGCTGGTACATACAGAGAAGACACAACAGATGTAGCAGAGAATGCTCAACAGAAGTGCTCGTCTGAGAGAATTTAAAGCAAGAAATAAGGTACTTGCATTAGTACCCACTGCTGAACACAAATTCCCTGAATGCAAACTGGCAAGGTCATTTTGAAGTGATAAAGAAAATAAATTAACTGAGTTATGAAATGAGAGATCTGAGAAAAGGAAACCAGAAAAGTTGCATTGTGTAATTGTTCTGAAATCATGGAAATAAACTTTGTAGAAAGTATATTTGAAGGGAAAGCTAACATTCCCACAATATGTCTTAAACTCAAAATGAAGGAGTCGCTATTAGTGTCTCAGAAATAAGACATGATAGAATTTGTGCTCTAGAAAAGGACATATACTCAGAGGTACCTGATAAAACCAGTTTAGTTCAGCGCAGTGTAAAAACTGTGTCTGGAGAGAAAGTGCACCTTCATAGTCTATCAAATACCATAGTCCCAACACCAAGCAGATAAGTATGCTTATCCGGTTTATTATGTATTCTAACTTGCAATGCTCTAATACTTTAATGTTACTTCTTTTTGTATGTATGTTACTTCTGTTCACATGCATTCTGTTTATATTTGTTATGCTCTGCTACCCATGCTGAAAATGAATAAGCTTTGATTAGCCCTATACTCTGGAGAACCAACACAAATTTTGGGTGGTGCAGTGGTGCAATGGTTATCATTGTTGCCTTAAAGGAATAGGTTGTCCAGTTCGATTCTCAAATTTTGGTGGTGCAGTGGTGCAACGGTTAGCATTCTCACCTTACAGGAAGAGGTTCTCCAGTTCGATTCTCAGGTGATGTGATTTCTGTGCAACACCTGCATATCCTCCCTGCATTCGCGTGGTTTCCTCCTGGTGGTCCACTTTCCTCCCACATTCCAAAGACATGCGCCTGGAGTGTTTCTCCCCAGGCCTCCACTGAAAATGGGCTCTGTCCCAGTTGGACTTTCTCAGTAAACAATTGTTAAATAAATAAATAAATAAACAAAAGAAATAAAACAAATGTTTAAACTTGGAGTTACAAAAAGTAGCTACAACTAGTAATGGTTTAAAACAGCTGATTAGGCTGAAACACAGCTGCCAACATGCTCAGGAAGGTTACTTTTCATGTAGTCGAGAACTGGTATAGTAATTTCCAAATGAATGAAATGGTACTAATTTGCTGATTGTCATACATGACTGATGTAGGGCTCATCCATGGAATAAACTGGTTGCCATAAACAAAAGTGATCAGACATGAGTATGTTAGCAAAACAAAAAAAATACATTCTATATATAGAAGCTTACTATAAAGATATAGCTGTGAATGTAAGGTTCTGGTGCATACGTTATGTGTGATGTCATCAAAACATCATGTAAATACACAATGTAAAATTTAACACCCCTCAACAAATTATCCATTATTGCCAAAACCACATTTGTCAAACCAACAAATAATTTTTCTTTTTGCAATCGAATAAGTCCTTATGCATCCTCCAGTGGGGACACAACCCCACCCTAACTTATATATATTCCAACTCTAAGGTCACACAACAGTAGAGAAAAGAGAAAACTTCCAGCTTCATTAAAAGTGGTTTCTGCAAATATTTTTTTTATTTTTTTCTTGTTCGTTAAAACAGCTTTGTATGACACAGCTGTATCCCTCAAACCACAATTAAACCAAGTAGCAAGCAACAGCAACAAACCCACATCACTATATGGAAGTTACCAGTATGGCTTTTAATAAGATGCTCTACAAGTCTCATGCAGTTAAGAAGACAGTATCAGCTTTTGTAAGTTACAATACATTAAACGAATCGGTATTGGAGCTACCCATTACCTCTTCTTGTGAGATGCTGGTAGACAGTGAGTGATGCTCTACCTTAATAAAGAAACTGTTCTACTCCCAATATGCCACATGATATCTCAGTGGACTAGGAATCACAGCCCCTGGTGACATCCTACAGTACTGTCTTTTTTAATTTCTCCAAGTCTTTTGGATTTCTAATACCACGGCGGGAATGGACCCCATTCCTATGTCAAAGTACGATTTAAGATCATGAAATTAATATTGTTTCACTCTATTAGCCAAAAGTGCTCTTTGCAGCGCCTGCAATGTACCCAGTAATGACTCCTTCTGCAGTTCGTACAATGTTACATGAATTGGTAATATATCTAAATATGATTGTA
Source organism: Protopterus annectens (assembly GCF_019279795.1). Taxonomy (NCBI): domain Eukaryota; kingdom Metazoa; phylum Chordata; order Ceratodontiformes; family Protopteridae; genus Protopterus; species Protopterus annectens. Next base: position 246,488,674 of record NC_056744.1, read on the forward strand.
AATTCTTTTTTATAAGACCATTTGCTCCTACTACTATTGGAACTGTCTGGGTATCTTTCTTCTACATGACTCTCATTTCTGTCTGCAGATCAAGGTATTTTATGACTTTGTGTCTCTGTACGGAAGACACTGTAGTCACTAGGTGTGGCAATTTCAATGATCAGTGCTACTTTTGTCTTCTTTTCTTGGACCACTATATCCATTTTTCTAGCATCTATCTTTTGAACTGTTGGTATTGGATGATCCCATGTGATATAAATTTCATAATTTTCTATGATTCTTTGTGGCTCATGTTTCCAGTGTTTTTCAGCCACTTCAATACCATAATGTTTGCACAATCTTCAGTGTAACAGTTGCACCACATTATTACACCTTTCAGTATACAGTCCCACTGCCATTAGTGCATCACAACTAGCAACAAGGTGTGTGACTGTTTCCAATTCCGTTTTACAAAAGCTACATATGTCTGTTTCTCCCACATGTTCAATGGACTTTGTAAACCAGTGTGTACGCAGCCCACTATCTTGGGGTGCCAATATTAACCTTTCATTTCTTGATATGAATTCACATCTCCTTAACCATTCCTGAGTTCGTTCCTGATCAACATGTGGCTCTTCCAGAAGCTTTCTATACTTGCAACTATATTTATGCTTTTTCAACATTTCTTGCCTTCTCATCTGGTCCTTCACCTTATATTCATTCTTTTGTTTTTTAGCACATTCAGTGGCTGCCTGTTTTTTAGCTACTTCTGGTTTGACTTCCATTCCTCCTTGACGTCGATATGCTTCTGTTAAATTAAGCAGAGACGTCATCTTAGATTTATTCTCCTCATGTTTCAAAACTTTCACTACATTTGGATCTTGTGAGGTCAGTAGATATGTGTGGAGTCCCACGACTGCAGATCTATACATGTAATCAGTTTCAAGGAGGCCCCATCCCGCCTTCGGAATGGGGAATATATAAATTTGGTAAACACTGATTTTTATAATCATTTGGTGAGCATGAAGCATTCTTCTTGTTTTAATATCCAATCTATCCAACACTTTTTGGGGGTAGTCAATCACTCCAAAACTATAAGTTAGGACAGGAAGAGCAAATTGATTTATAGCTTGGATCTTGTTCCTAGATGTTAATGATGTTTTCAGAATTAATTTAAGTCTTCTAAAGTACCCCTTACTGAGTTTTATTCGCATTTGTTCATGTTTTATTGCTGATTCTTCATCAATCCCTGAGTATTTATACACCCCCTCTTGCTCAAGTTCTTTTATATCACATTCCTGTCCCAAACTCATGTTCTCCTGGTGTTGTTTTGCACATTTATCAAGACCAAACAGACCAAATGACATTCCAATATCATCTGAAAAAGTTTTGACAATCTGCAGCTGTGCTTTCAGTTCCTCATCTGATGAGCTTTACAGTTTTAAATCATCGACAAAGAGAATATGAGAAGTCATTAGGCTTTGTTGTTTTCTAGCAGCCAGATTGTAGCCATGGCCTAAGCTGTTAAGTAAACAGTTTAATGGATTAATGGCAAGGCAGAATAGCAATGCTGACAAAGAGTGCCCCTGGAATATCCCCCTTTGAATTTTAATCCCTGGGATAATAATCTGTCCTTTATCATGGCTTAATTGCAAAGTGGTCTGCCACTGTTTTATGGTTACTGTAATGTAGTCAATCAGTGTAGGATGTATCTTATACATTTGTAAGCACTTTTTTATCCATGAATGTGGGACACTATCAAGGGCTTTTTTCTAGTCAGTCTATGCCATACTTAGATTCTTCTCCTTTTTACAGTTCTCCAGTATGACTTTATTTAACAACAGATGATCCTTTGTTCCATATGACTTACTTTTATTGCCCTTTTGTTCTACTGCCATAAATGAGTTTTCTTCTAAATGACTATAAACTCTGACAGCGTCAGTTCCTGTGTATAGTTTATACGTTGTTGGAAGACAAGTTATTGGTCTATAATTTTAGGGTAGCTTGCAGGTTCACTCTTAAGTAAGAGCATTGCTTTTCCTGTTGTTAACCAGTGCAGTGTGTGTTTGGGGTGCACATATAAATAGTTCTTACTCATGGTTAAATCCTCGTGCAAGAAGTTAATACTTTAAGCCAAAAGTTAGGTACTGCATCTGGGCCCGGAGTTTTCCAGTTAGAGGCGTTTCTCAACTTTATTTCAATCTCTCTGGCTGTAACTTCATCCCAATTCATATCCTGTACCTTTAAACTTCTTATCCTCTCTTTTACTTCTTATATCCATTTGCATCTTTATGTTCCACAGGATATTCATAGATACTTCTCCAAAATGTATCTACTTCCTCTTTTTTGGCAGTCTTTCAATTCCTTTTACCTTATTTCCCAATTCTCTATAAAACTTTTTTGGGTCTTTTGTATGAGGCAGTGCATGGACCATGATGCCAGTGATGGACCTGAGCACTGGGGAAACAGAGCAAGTATGCTGTGGGGCTGCTCTAGTGGCACAGAGGAATAAAAGCCTGACTACAGCCCAGCTGATCAGGGTCCAAGGAAGGTGCATCAGTGAAGGATATAAATTACTACCCCTGGTGGAAACAGTGGTCCTGTTTGTGTTTCTAATGGCGATCTCTGGTGGAGGCTTTGGATGTGATTATCAGGGGCATGTCCAAATGTGAAAAATATGGTGAGTGAATGGCTGAGCTGTCACAGAAGGGGGGCAAAATGCTGCATGCCCACATTAAGGGATGGAAGGAAGAAAGAGGGAAGGTCATAAGGTAAAAAAAATCACTAGAAGATTGACAGTGACCCACCTCCCCCAGGATGTCCTTAGGATGCTCATTAGCCCCGGCTCATATTTGGGCATTGATGGTAAAACCAGTGAAGGGCATGGGGCACTAGGATGGCTGTCAGAATATCAGTAAGGGGAGACTAAAACAATGAAAACAAAATGGTGGGGCTTACAGTCCATTATGCCATGTAGACATGAACACCTATACATATACGTAAGGCTAGATAAACAGAGATGTAGATAGATAGATATAAATAGATACAGATATATATAAATTGGCCCTAGGCATCAGTGTGTGTGTGTATGTGTGTGTGTGTGTGTGTGTGTGTGTGTGTGTGTGTGTGTGCGCACGTGTTTATGCCTTCTGTGGAAGGTTGGGTGCCGGGCTGGCAACTCGACACTGTAAAACTCCACTGCCAATAATGAGCGGACAGGTGATATGCTGTGGCAACCCCTAACAGAAAAGCCGAAGAAGAAGAAGATACAGATACATAAACCTGCTGTCAAATCTGTGAAGTAGCTCAGCAGACACCTAACACTTCTTCTGATAGGACATTAAACTCATCCAAAATATCACCGAGAAGAAAGAATGCCAGACCCAGCAACTTAATGTGAAACTAGAATTTGGGATGTATACTGAACTTCAAACAGAGCCCACATCATAGGTTCATAGGTTGGTACTAGGCTATTGGCCCTAGGGCCTATACAAGCCTAGCCATAACCATTCCCTGTCTATTTCTTCCCTCAGTATTTACTTCCCTGGACCCCTGTCTACCAGTACACAAGCATAGCATATGCACTTATATACCCCTACCTTTGTGCAGCGAATCTTGAAGAAAAATAACTGAATGGACACACTGTTTTAATGCATGGCTGAAAGGTATTCCTGCATATCAATGATTCTGTTAAGTAATTTCAATAAGAGCATGTAAAGTTTTACAATCTGAAAAAAAAATGTTCTGCAATACTTTGCTCTGGAAGTAAAACTAGTGCATGCATGTATGCACTGATTAGACCACAAGTTATGCAAATGGAAACAACCACGACTGCCCGTCTCTAAAAGGAAAAAAAAAAGTTGCAAAAAACACATGGTTTCAGCCCTAATTTACTGACTCTGGGACCTCTTAACTAAGTACAAGAACGAAGCCCTCCAAATAGGGTTATGAGGGCTCTGTCACATGAAAAAAAAGTTTTTGGTGATTTATTTTGCCCTTCAGTGCATTTTCCAAATGAAGAACAGCAATTTCCATGCAAACCATTATTCTGATTTTATATATTTTTTTTTTATGTACCACACTGATGCAAAGAATGACAAAAAGATGTTATTAGGAAAATGTACTACACTATAGAATTCTTCTTATGGCCATCTTTATTGATCCATTACATAACAAAACTGACATTGCTTTTGAAAGAAATGTTCCTAGGACAACTGGGGACAAAATGAATGCTGCTTTTTGCAGTCCCCCTCCCAGCAAAATCTTTGCCAGGTGGGACAGACAGATCCTAGTTTGTACATTTGAGAATATGACCTTGATATCATTACACCCAGCCATCTTAAAATCCATCAACATGGTAGACAGATTTATGAGTATTCCTTGCTCTTGTGATACAGCTATAATGCTTCAATGGCATTCCGACAGAATGACTATATCTTGTGTTGCATCAATATATGTTTTCCATCTCTTCTGATTCAGATACCTAAATGCTTGCACCCTTTTGACTGTGCTCTGCAGTTCCCATGTCTTGACAGGTGCCTAGTGTGACCTACTCTGGGAGGGTATCCCTGCCATGATAGCACCATGTGCATGGAACCTCAGTCCTATGCTAGGATTACACCTGCCAGCACTGCAGAGCAGGAAGGGCCAAGTGAGGCACAATTGTACTATAGATGGTGAAGCATTTTACTGGCCTATTCCCCACCACTGTGCTGATGCACTTACTGCATGTCTGTTCTAGGTGGACCAGGAGGTGTTGCCTGAGGGCATGCCTGCATGGCCCCAGTGACCATGCCTGTTCATCCGCCTTGCCCATCATACACTGCTCTGAGCATTGACCCCCACCAAGTTTCCACAAGAAGATCCACCCAGCAAGCCCCCTATGATAGGCACACCCAACCTCCTCTTCTATACCATCAAGCTTTCTAAGCTGCTAATCCAACTCAGATCATCTTGCCAGAGTCAGGGCTTTATTCCTGTGTGTTTCTGATGCAACATTAATATATAACTTAAAGGTACATACCTACTTTTTTGTGCTTGGCCTACATGGCCATATATGCTGTATTGATACAGACACACACTAGTTCTGTGAAGGAAAGTTCCATCCATCATCTTTCATTTGATAGATGCCTATCCCTTAAATTCACAACTGTACTTAGAAGGCAAAATAGGTCTTGCCATCCTTCACAGTGACACTATGGTTTATAAACATATGATAGTGCCATGCTATATTCTCTTCTGGGGCGAAGGACAGTGTTGGGAAGCATACCTTCCAAGACTTCCTTCTGATTAGCTGGTGCACTGTTTATCTAGTCAGGAGGAAGTACGTGACCTCCTTCACTGTAGTCACTGCACAACTTAGATAAGCACAGAAAAGTTGCCCTTTGATGTAATCACCTCCTGCTTAAGGTGCATCATGAATTTTAATCTTCCTGCCTGTAATGAAATGGTACGCTGGCAGTCACCTGGGGTATTCCATAGTTCTTCACCTTCATATGTATGCAGCATGATTATCTGACACCTGTAGCCAGTTCTATGACTAGTGGTATGCTTTTCATGGCAACTTCAGTAAGTTTTGTCATTACTGGACATCTTATTGTAGTACATGTGTCCTTCAGTCAGGAACTTTGATTTTTTACTTTGTGATTATATATCTGCTGTTGTTGTCCATATGCAGGTTCCTTAACTTGTACCTGTTCTTCACTCCTTGCATGGATGCACACCTTATGGGAAGACATTTATCTATTTCACTTTATGCCTTGCAGTGTAGTCATGTTTCTCAGTGTCTTAGTTGTGTTTGTTGACCTGTACGTCATTGAGCTGTTGCTTCCCATACATTTCTGGGGAATTGTATAAAAATAATCTGTAGTTCTAGGTACCGGGATTAATCACTCTCATACCACTTACTGGTCCCAGGGTGAAACATCCAATAATATTAAACCTGACTCTTCAGTCATTCCAGGTGTTTTACTCCAGGATTTACCTAACACCAGTAGATTAGCATTGGAGTATGTTAGCATATACAAGTCACAGTGCTGTTATCCAACATGAATAAGATTGCCTCCACTGGAACTGGTAGCAGCCCCGATAAGACTTGTACAACTTATTGGTTACTTTTTTAATTCTACCTGCCAATAAGCTTCTGTGAGATCACATTTACATGCAAAAAAGGAAGTTTTCTATTTAACTCTGTAATAGGCAGGAGTCACCAACAACAAAGTGTATGAGTAAAGTAGTCCACAACTAGGTCCAGGCTTACTTTGAATCTTACTGCCTCCTAACAGATATCTAGCACAGTTAACGGAGAAAATGTGGAGGAGAGAGTGCTTTATTCTGCCTAAATTGATATTTTCTTGCAGAACTGAACAAAAAGAGTGTAGCTGCATCAATTTCATTAGATTTTTCTAAGACATTTGATAGTATGAATCACTTTTTTCTCCACTAAAAACTACCCCATGATGGTTGATCACCAGCCTGCACTATGCAGTTGCACTATTTGTTTCCACACAGGAAAGCATCAATAGGGATAATATCACATCTGATAACTTCTTTACACATGCAAAGGTACCACAAGGGTTATTAATTGGCCTTCTTTTCCTCAACATCTTTCTGAATTATATGTGGTGTCTTTGCAAGAACAAAAAAAAAGTGACACTACATACGGGCCTCAGTAGTTAGAAAACTGGCTAGAATAATCTGGCTTGCTTCAGTATAGGCAAACTAGCTACTCTGCTTAAAAAAGACCCAAAAGGGCTCTGACTATGAGCTGGTCTTCAAATCTAAAATTGGAGATACAAAATAAACTAGATGAAATTACTAAACATTGTGGAAGTTCTTTATGATAAATACATGAAATTCAACCAACATGTCTGTTCTGTTATGGAAAAGTCTTATCATTTCCTTGGTAAACAGACTAAAATATAAAGTCTGCAACAAAAAACATACTGGAGTATATAGAAAAAATATCTCCAGTGTGGTCTCTATTCTCTATATCCCAGCGTTGTTTTTGCTGTATACTTTGTTTTTGTGGATACCACACATCAGAATTCTTTCTTTGGTCACATCTATTGTTAGTCTTGCCTTCTCAACACAGTCAGACTTCTATGTGGTACACATCATGGCCTAGTGTTATTTTCCTTCTTTCCTTTATTTACCACCAACGTAACAATCATTCTAAAGTCACACTGTTACTACAATAGCTTTTTCTGTTGCTGTACTTAATTTATTCTCTTCCCATGCATGAGACTGCACTATATGTACCATGCGCACACTTTTGCCTTTACCTTTTTCTGTTTCGTTCAGTTAGAACACTGGTAAAGCACACATCCTTACTGTGCTTAGAACTCATTTTGTTTTTCTAGTATTTGCCTAGGTATCCTCTTGATAAATGATTTACAGTAGTATGTGCACATAAGTCTTTTATATATTTTTCTTGTCTGTTACTACTGGATTCATTTTATGCATAATGTCAGGTGTGTTTTTCTTCGTGCATACCGAACTTTACAGTACTTTATAGTACAAGCATTGTACTAGTATTGTTTCAATGGCACTCAGAAATGGATCGCTGACTGCAGCCCAGATGACCCAAGTTTCACTAGTGGGTTGGTTACTCAAGTAGATAGGCAGAGAGGGGTGGGAAGGAGCAACAACTGTCAAGTTGTCCATCACAAGAGGGAGGGTGGTATTTCAGCCTACAATCTGGCATTCTCCCGTTGAAGGCAAAAAGTGCTATAATTGCATGGTGGGTCACTGCCAAATTTGGTCAAGAAGGTCAGTATTTAATTGGCTCTACATGTAGGGATAATCATGACATCAGTCACTACCCCCAGTTAGGGCACAACAAAAGAGTCATGGCACTCAAATGTGCAAAGTTCTAATTTAAGTAAAATAATTGTTTCTGCACAGACTTAATGTTCATGTATAAACATACATGGAAGTCATATTAATTTAGCAGCCTATCACTTAATATATAATGACACATTCATGTTTTTACTGCATATAATGGCTTTCATAGTTTCACATATGTGTCTGTTAAAATTGTTTAGATATCACACTGTTAATGCTGGAACATCAAATATGGTACAATATGAATTTGTGTGTGTTTGTGTGTATGTGTGTGTGAGTATGTGTGCGTCCGTCTATGTGTGCTCATATAATTTGAGACTGTGTGAATATGTGCAACAACAAATGACATTGCTGTTATTACACAGGAAAGAGGCATTGTATGTTACTGAATATGTTCATTAATTCCCACAATGCCACATTACCCTGCCTTCAGTGCTGAGGTGTGAAATCTTAGTAAACCACAAACAATTCTTTTATCTTGTATCATTTCTTGTTGCATTAGAAATGGCATACCATACAGTATGAAGATGTAGCAGCATCACATCTATTCAGAATATGCAAATGGTATCTATTAATAGCAGCAGGTATTACTGCTGATGAGCTATTATAGCAATAACCCATGCCTGGGTGTGGGTAATGCAGGAGTTACCCACGGTTATGGTTTGGTCCCAAGGCGAAGCCCGAGGGACCAAACAAAGACAACCATGGGTAAATCCGCATTACCCACACCCAGAAGTGGTTATTGCTATTATTATGACATTATTTAAGAAAAGAAATAATTACTTTTCTTAAATAATGGCATTGTATAATGCCTCTTTGCTGCCCTTCCGCAGCTGGCTGGTATCCGCAGGAGTTCTGATGTACTGCGCATGCCTGCACATCAGAGCTGTGGCCAAAAGCAATGAAGAAAGTAAAATCTCCGTTGCTTTTTACTGTTTCACTATGTTAAATGGGTTTAACATAGCGAGACAGCTTTAAAATAAACAACAGAGATGTCCGTTGCTTATTTTAAAGCTGTCTCCCTATGTTAAACCCATTTAACATAGCGAGACAGGTTTTTAAAAAAAAGCAACGGAGAAAGCAAGATCTCCGTTGCTTTTTGCACGATGTGTCACTATATTAAAGGAGTTTAATATAGCGAGACAGCTTTAAAAAAAGCAACGGAGATCTCCGTTGCTTTTTAACCTGTGTCGCTATGTTAAACTCTTTAACATAGCGAGACAGTGTTAAAAGAGACTTATACTAATGGAAAAAGTCCGGACGACCGGACCTTTTTCCATTAGTATAAGTCGATTTACAATGTGCACGCTGGCCAATCAGCGTGCACGTTTTGGAATATTAATGGGGGGTCATGGTATAATATGGTTTTCCACAGTATCAGACACACCAGTACAGATAGATTAAATTATGTCAATGTAAAGGTATTACCCATAGATATCTTGCTTAGGGTTAAAAGATGTTAGAGTACACAGTGGCATGTTTCTTAGCCTTTTAGTTTACCGAGAGCATAAGATCATACACTGGCTATACTAAATAAAGCACTTATATTGGACTGTTGGTACTAGGTAAGTACCATGATTTCTAAAACAATTGGGACATAAAAGCTTCATGTAGTGCATTGACAAAGTTATACTTTGTAGCAACAGGAAATAAACACTGCAGCAATATAGCACATGCATGCAATCAGAACATTTTCAAGTAAATTTGAAGCAATGTGCTAGCATCCAAATGTTGAGAAATGACCAAGGTCTATCACAGTACACTGTTCCCAACAATCACGCAGCCCATCAAAATCATGCAAAAAAAACTTCAAAAAGGTCTAATTGGAAAATAATATATTTGCAACACTGTGACAAAACACGGCTGTCACTGTAAAATGAAGTGATATTTCAGGAGCTGGGGGCACTATTAAACCGACATTTAAATGGCAGACTATTAAATTAGCTCTGCTCCTTGTATTTTATAAACAAAAGCTCCTTTTGATAGAAAGTGGAGAGAGAGAGTTTTAGTTTAGAATTGTCACGATAAAAGTCAATAGCAGCAAACTATCCTCTTATTAATAAAATAATGTGTGAAAAAAGAAGGAAGGATGACAACCTGATACAGATGTCAGCCAGATGGACATCCTGGCCACGAGGAAAGAACTAGAAGACCTGAACATATAATAACATTGTCAAAATTATGTTTCAGAAAATTAACTAAAAAGTTCAGTAGATGGAAAGTAAAGTGGCAAAAGGTTAAATTACAAAGCACGAGAGTAAATTAGAAATGTTATTGAAGAGGCAGGAACTTTTGGAAAATAGATCACAAAAAAAAAGTTTCAGAGTATTTCAACTAAGGGAAGGCCTCTAGGGACAAGATGCAGTTTACTTCAATCCAGAATAGATGGCTTTCATTGTAAAATATTTTCAATATCTAGACTGCCAACCTGATAAAGCATATCTAGTGAGGAGGCTGAGAGTGAGAGAAGACAAGTCACACTATTTGTTTGTGAGATGCCATAGCTGCAGAGTAGAAGAGTGGGTAGTTTGGCAAGCAATGATGCAGAAAGGAGCTAATAATATCAGGTTATGTGAAAATGTGTTAGGCTTCTCTCCACTGTCCCATAACCAGTGTGTGTAATTGATCCCAGCAGTGAGTAATATCCAAAGAGGGGTTGGCTGTACATATCCAGTTACCACATCTTTTGGAAGTAACCAGGAAGGGTACAACATATTGAAGCAATTCACTTGATGTTGCTGTGAAGGGATACATGGATGATATTAAGAGTTAAAACCTTTGGGTCATGAAGGAGCAAATCACAGAGGAATAGATGGATATACAGACTTCCATTGTACAGCACTGGGATCTGAATCAGCAAAGACATTAGCAAGGGAAGAAATATTCAGGGATTTGTGTAGGCTAGAAGCATATAGGCTAGGGGGCTGAGTCTACTAACCTATTACTGCAAAACTAGGCAATAGAGACAGAGAGTGTACCAACATCCAGATGTCAGTTGGCTAATGAAATCTTATGGAGGAAATCATGAATTATGGGCTGGTCACCACTAAAGGACAATGAGTATTGCAGTAGAACTTGGAGAACACTGTATGCTGTGGATGATATTTGGCAAGTGGGGGTCAGGAGTAGTCAAACACGAAGAAGCACAATGCACGATGAATGTTAAATAGTAGAAAACAACTGGAGGACAGCAGCAAAGACCCAGGTATATTATCCCACTGGGTGAAGATGGAACTCATGTAATGAATGGGAGGGGGTGAAATCTGTGAGGGTGATATAAGTATGGAAGGTGCTATGGGAAAAGGTCATATCTATGCAGACAGATTTAATAAATGCACTGTGGTATGTTCTGTTTTCTTTTCTTTTCAGTATGCCTGATCATGTAGAAAAAGACACTTGAGGGAGCCATTTTCAATAAACTTCAGAGCAGCTCACATACGAAGGCAGTATCAGTCTGCCTTTGGAGTTAGAAGCAGGCTAAGTCTCAGCAAATGTCTGACAGGTTTATAAACGTTGAACTCAGAAATGGAAATCTGCAACTAAATGGCCAAAGGTTATCTGTTTTGGGCTGAAAGATTTTTGTGTAGATAAATAATAATGCTGAATTGCAAGCTAATGCATAATATTGGGCTATAAAGCTGGAGAGTGTGTAAACTGAAAAGTGTTTAAGAATTTAATTGTGGATATAAGAGAACGAAATTCAGTGAGTCTATTAGTAGATAGAAGTACTGATAGATAGGGTAAGATATTCAAATAAAGGGAGATCTAGTTAATTTGATTTCCAGTGGGAAGCAACATGGGAATTAGACATGCTGGACACTGCATACAAAATGATTGTATAATTCATATACAGGACCCTGAGAGGCAATGATTAAAATGTAGAAGTTGAGTATGTTGGTGAACTCCAATTTGTCACTGATGTGCAGGTTAATGACATATGGGAAAGAAAGAGAAGCTGAATCCATTTATAACAAATATAAAAACTGTGTGTAAGATGAATGCCAAATCTTTTTGTTTTCCATTCTTTATTTACAATGACCAACGCAATCTCCGCATCTCTAAAACTGATATGTGGTGAAGATTTTTAGATGATTACTGGTCACTAATGGGGGGTGGAGATCATTAACACTTTACATCATTTTGTGTAATATTTGAACAGTAATCATTTTGGAATTCAGATTACTGTTAAATATATTTATATGCTATTGACTTTTTAGATTTGGCATTAACTAAGTTGCTTGATGGGACCATTATAACTTATAGCTATAGAAAGCCTTTCGCTAAAAATTCTGTGCTGTTGGCAGATGTCAGTCATCCAACATTCATGATTAAGAATATACCTTATTCACATTTTTTGTGAATGAAAATAATCTGTAATGATCATAACTCTCAGTTGCTTTGATTTGGGCATACTGTTTTTTATTCTGGCCATGTAATTTAGCCTTGTTCCTCCTAGATTTATCATGTCCCTCATAAAGTCAGATCTGTTTATGAGTATATACTTTACTAATTAAGCAAACTAAGCTAATAGAAACATTCACTACTGCTAACTATTAGGGTCTAGGTATATAAAGACCTTCTGTTGTGAAAAAGAAGAAGGTACTCCTCTTTCTGATTCTCTGTTATGATTTTAAAGGTCAGTGCTATGATTTTTGAAAGGCTCTCCCAGACTCTGCTACACTTTGCTGTGAGGGAAAGGTTGGTTTGCTTTTTATTTGTTGTATATTGTATTATTTATAGCCTTTTTATATTTTGAGTGCTGTGATTTGTTTTCTTTACCTTGTGTTTTGCTTGTGTTCTGCTTTTAACTGCATATTAAAACTTCAAAAGACCCCACAGCTCTGTCTCTTGTGAGTCAGGCAGAATTAGAACTGATCAATTAAGGACTCATACATAAGACAGAAGAGGTCACTGAAAGTTAATCATTTGTGAACTGAGGGGGTGGAGCTAGGAACTAAACCTTCTATTTAAGGGGTAAGATAAAACATTTCAGAGCTTTATTGGAAAGGCTCACCCAGACTCTGCTACACTTTGCTGTGAGGGAAAAGTTGGTTTGCTTTTTATTTGCTGTATTTTGTATTAGTTTATTGCCTTTTTATATTTTGAGTGCTGTGATTTGTTTTCTTTACCTTGTGTTTTGCTTGTGTTCTGCTTTTAACTGCATATTAAAACTTCAAAAGACCCCAAAGCTCTGTCTCTTGTGAATCAGGCAGAAATTTTCCCACCCCCCCACTCTGTCACTGCGTTGTTCTTAAATACCACTGTCTTTCTAGTTGCCTGCCTCTTATGTTAATTTGACCATATATCCCATTTCCTCTCTGCTTTCACTGGCTTGTGTGAGTTAAGCACAAAATTATCATTTTGTAAAATCACTCCCCTTCAACTATTTAAATGTATTGGTCATTCTACTGTATTCCATAGTACCGGAATACAAAAGTGATCACCCCCTTTCAATCTATCTTGCTGTTTTAAAAATAGTGATTCTCTACTAAAACTTAACTTTTTAGACGGGTAAAACTTAAGTTACCTACTTTCACATCTAACTTCTCTAGTGCACACTGCAGTGTTTAGGATAAACCAATTTTTTTCATCTTACCTTTAAGCATCCCAGTGACTAGCACTTGCTCTAATACCTGCTGGAAAGCACTAGGAAGCCTTAAACTGATACAAGCACTCAACTCTCCTTATTAAGAAGAAGAAATTAATCATAGGCACCTAACAGTCTATAATTGCAAAGTACCTTGCTAAGGTAAGGGAAAACAGCTCCTGTACTTTTCAAAAAAAAGCACCAAACCAAGCATGTTCAAGGGTCAGCTTCTGTTGATTTCCCCTATCCACCTGGTGAATCTGGGCATACTGGGGCAATGCAGCAATTGCCTCATGTACACAGACAACCCTCTCCTCCTACCACCCAACACTACAACCTGTGAGAGATGCACTTACATAGCCAAACTGGAACCAAATCTCTCTCCACCCAAGATTGTGCTAGACAGTCAAAAGGAGAAGGTTAGCACCCGCACTACACCTCAAGCAGCACATAGCCCTTCTAAACTCACACCAACACCCACACATAGTAACACTAAATCCACATATGCAGAGGCCCTTAACTGTAACCTGCCCAAGCAACAAGGACCACCGAATCTGAAATGCAAGCAAACACCAATCACAACCAAAGTGTCACATAGCTCACAACACCAGTGTGCCACCCAGCAATATCCCCTAAGGCAAGACAACGTACCTAACATTTTTAGTCATAGGTGACTCTATAGTTAGGCACACTGATGTCCCACTCACCAGGCTGAACAAGGAGAAAATTACAGTAAGCTGCTTGTCGGGTGCCAGGATCCGCCACATAACCCATGCACGCAAGTCACTCCACAATAAGTACAAATATGACTCCGTCATTGTCCATGTTGGAGTGAATGATTTGAGACGTACCTCTCTGGGTTACATGAAAAGAGACATGGAAGAGCTCTCAGATCATGTGGCCCTGGCAGGAATAACCCTAGCCCCGAGTAACATCCTGCCTTCACCCAGAATGATGCCACAATATAAGGACAAAATGATTGACATCAACAATTGGCTAAGCTTCTGGCGTCATTCAAAGGGGATCCAGTATCTGTCTGCCTGGGATGACATGATCAACAGACCACAATGATTTGCCAGAGATGGTCTGCACCTGTGGCCCCTGGGATTCAGGTTACTGGCAAAGGCTCTTGCCACCCCTATAGTGCCTTTTTTAGGCAAAGTTCAAAGGACAAAACCACCACCATAACAGGAACAAGCATGCAAAATCTGAAGGTAATGCTACTCAATGCTAGAAGTCTAAACCTCAAAATGCACTCTCTCGAGGCACTCCTAAAAATGGAGAACATCGATATCTGTGCAGTAACTGAGACCTGGTTCAAGGCTCCAGAGAGCACCCCTGCAATACCAGGCTACAACTCTTACCACACTTTTCAGCCACCAAACCAGGATCAAAACACTAAAGAGGAGGAGTGTCCATATTCACCAAGGATATTCACACCACCAGGTTAGTTGCCCAACACAATGCATCTGAAATTCTCCAGGTGCAACTAACACTAGTTTAGACTGCAATACAAATTGTAGCTTGCTACAGATCCCCCACCATGCCCCAAGATTCAAAGTACACCTTTCTAAACATACTGGAAAATATTAATATACAACCAAACACCCTAATACTGGGTGATTTCAACTACCCTGCCATTAAATGGGAAAACTACTCGTGTACCAACACCTTTGCCCAACGGTTCTTGGAATTCATAAATTCCAATGCCCTGGATCAACTAATCCATAGTCCCACCAGGGACTCCAATATCCTAGACCTGGCCATTACCAACATGGAAAATCGATGCTCCACACCTTTGGTCACCCCCTTGTTGGTCAGATCAGACCATAAGCTAATCACCCTTAACATCCACATCCCACCCCCACCCCCAGTAAAGAAACCTCCATACAAAAATTCTCCAAAGCCAATTTCATGCTACTCAAGTCAGAAGTTACAAACTTCATGACACCCATGTAGATGGGAACTGAAAGTTCGACTGCTGAGTCCTACATTAAGGCACTCTACAAGCACATCCACTCATGCATGAATTGTGCCATCCCAAATAGAACCAAGATGCTCTCCTCCAAAAACAGGAGGCTAATCTGGTGGTCCCCTGCCATAAACAAACTTTACAACAAAAGGAAGAAACTGTTGCAGAAAAGAGGAAAATCCCAGGATGCAAAAAACTCCCTTACCAGCCTCAGTAAGAAGCTGAGATCCCTCATAAAATTCTCCAAAGCTAGTTACGAAAATAAAATTGCCAAAGATTCCAAAGACAACCACAAGGCATTTTATAACTATGTCAAAAATCTAAATGGTAATGCTCAGATCTGCTCTGAGCTACAACATAATGGCATTAAATATACTGATCCCAAGGATATTGCCAATATCCTGGCAGATTGATTCAGTGCCAACTTCACCCCCCTCTCACCCCCTAAATAGCCCATCTCAATACCGGAAGATTGCCAAATTCCGGCAATTATGGCCACACAGGTAAAAAACGCACTCTCCAAAGCTAAGAATACAGCATCCATAGGACCAGATGACATCCCAGGCTGTGTACTACATGAACTACAAAATGAACTGGCACCTCACCTAAGTGTCATGTTTAATCATACCCTCACCTCAGGCTTCATGTCCACTGAGTGGTGCACAGCTACAGTTATCTCACTACACAAGGGGGAATCCAGCTTGGATCCCGGGAACTACCACCCCATCCGTCTGATGAGCCTGATCTGCAAGGCCATGGAACGTATTATCATGGAACTTATAAACAAAGACATTGGCAACCTTAAAACACTGGACCCCACCCACTTTGGGATCGGGAAGGGCCGTTCTTCTCTCCTGAACCTGATTGACTTCTTCGAATCAGTCTCCAGTGCTGTGGACGAGGGTAAGGCAGTCCACACAGCTTATATGGACCTCACCAAGGCCTTTGACACCATTGCCAACTCTGGAATAATAGATAAACTTACTAAACTGTGCATTAATCCCTACATCACTCGATGGGTTGCCAACTGGCTTACTGACAGAACCCACGCTATAAAAGTAGCTGACTCCAAATCCAGCTCCAGACAAGTGACAAGTGGAGCACCTCTGGGTTCAGTCCTGGGACCACTCTTATTTGGTATCTACTTCTCTGAAGTACAAGCCAACACTAAGGGACTCTGGCTAACAAAGTTTGCAGATGACTGCAAACTGGGAGCCATTATTGAATCCCCAAATGATGTGGATACTTTACAAAAGGGCATTACAGAAACAGATGCTTGATGCCAGAGCCATGGGCTCAAGCTCAATGCCAAGAAATGTATAGTTATCCCCTTTGGGAAAAAAATGTACCCATGAATTACCACATAGGTGGCAGTACACTAAACACAGAAAGTGTGATAAGAGACTTAGGGACACAGGTGGACAGTGGTCTCATCTTCAATAGCCACATCACCATAACAGTCAGGAAATCCTTCTATGTGGTACACCTCATCCCTAAGGGCTTTTCATCCAGAAAAAAGGAGGTCATCGTCCCACTGTACTCATCCCTCATTAGACCCATTATATAATACAACTTCCCATTTGGTATGCACCTCTCAAGACATCTGCAACAACTGGAAAGGCCACAGAAATACCTCACTAAAAGAATCACAGGCCTAAAGCAGATGCCCTATGCTGACCGCCTTAAAAAACTCCAGCTATACTCTGTCACGTATCATCTACTCCGAGGTGATCTGTGCTTAACATACAAGGCCATGTCAAATCCAGAGCTGTTGGACATGCTACACTTAAAGAAATCCCAATCCCTCAGAGCCACACACTCCAGGGATCTAAACCTTGTCATCACAATAAACAAAACATGCTGGAGGGATAGGTTCCTGACCCAGAGACTCCCCAGACTCTGGAATAGACTGCCCATACATATCAAGCAGAACACCTTTTTGGCCCTCTTCAAAAGGAACCTTGATGATTGGATGGGAGAAAGGAAATTTCACCCCAGGAATCATGTCAGTCGCCCTGCTAGACAGGGGTCCAGGGAAGTAAATAGTGTAGGAAGAAATAGCCAGGGAATTGTTATGGCTAGGCTTATAGGCCCTAGGGCTGATAGCCTAGTACCAACCTATGAACCTATGGAGACTGAATGGGATGGTAATGGTTCAAAAGATGCAAACAAGTGAGCTTATATATATTAGAACTTTAATATAAATATACACCAACTGCCAAGAAGTTTCACTGCTGAAATATCACACTATGAATTCAAATAAGGTAGAAAACGGTAAAGCAGCACTCTATTTTTATTCAACAACAATAGAATAAAGCTTTCAGGTAACACCCTTCATCAGTACCATCATACTGATGAAGGGTGTTACCTGAAAGCTTTATTCTGTTATTGTTGAATAAAAATAGAATGCTGCTTTACCATTTTCTACCTTATTTGAATCCATAGTGTTAGAACTTTAAGTCAGCTGTTTTGCAGGTTGCCATTATTTGTGAGTATAGAGAATGTGCTCTTTCCCCAATGTAGTTTGATTTTAGAGTCCATATTTATAAGTTGCAGGGGGTATGAATAGTGGGGACCTTGCACCCCTCCATAAAACCAAATTTTTTGCTTGTTTTTGATTCTGTGAGATCCAGTGTTTTACATTTTGAACCTTTGTTTTTTTCAATATTTTAATATAAATACCTTTTATTTAAAGTTAAACAAGTGTTTGACAACTTTTTGCCAATTTTAAAGGCAGTTAGATTCTTTGAAACATTTGTAAATGGTAAGTGTCAATTTACTTTCAATAAAAGTATTAAAACATCTGGCTGGATTTAACAATCCATATAGACTGAGACAAATACGAGGTAGTTTAGTGACAGGCTCATTGTTATCCTTCTGGGACTTGTAGTTTCTGTAAAAAATATTTGAAAATATGAATTTTTTACATTACAAAATATGTATGACTTTTGAGATCAAAAACTTAATTACACGCTCTACATAGTTGGTAAGTTACCTTGCTGCATGCTATTGCGGGATACTTTATATTGGCCAAGCATCCTGTCATTTTGGTCAAAGAATTTCCCTACAATTAAGCAACCTCCATTATTTGAGGGAAAGCAGTACCTTATATAATTAGAGAATAAATATCTTGGGGCTACCTTTTTCTTAAATGAGTACTGATTAGGTTATGAGTATGGCAAGTAACAAACAAGGCAGAACAGTATCAATTGCAAAGAACATTTTTGGATTGTTAACCTTGGGAATATAGAGACATCACAGTTAAATATGACTTTTTAAATTGGAAGTCTCATATTTTTCTTTGTATTTTGTATGACATCTACTTCTTTAGTGCATGACAACATTGGTTGATTTAAAATTTTTAACCCAGGGACTTTTATTTTAATACTGTTTACAGTTTCTGATATGTGGAAATGACTGGATAAAGCCAGTTCATGTACATTTTTTTACTGCACTTATTTTGTGTATCATTAGTTGTCACCATCAAATTTTTTTCAAGCAGACTAGTGTGAACTAATATGGGTCGGATTCCATAAAGTTCATGGAATCCAGTGTATTACTCTGATATCAGCGTCAAAGTTGCAGATAACAATGCAATATGTAAATGTACAACTAACAAACTTCCAAAGGTAGATGGAAAAATACAGAGGCAAAATTGGTATTTGAGCCCTTTCGTAACAAGAACTTCTTCAAAAATAAAGATATCCACACAAATACTTCAATATATATAGAAAACCAGCAGCCAATAAAAAAAATCTTTGTTTCATGTAAACAAATAATAAAAACTAGTCAACAATAGCCAATGAAATGCATCAGTAATTAAGGTAATGTAACAGTAGTTGTTACAAAACTTTTTGATAGATTGTAAGCCTGCAGGTATGTTTCCATGTGGCAAGTGCATTACTTGTAAATACATTCGCATAGGAAAAAAATTACTTTTTCAAGCACTGCAATGTCACAGTGCATTTTAAATCAAATTTTAAATGCTGAAGTGTAAATGTAGTGTATGCAGGTATCTGTGACACCTGTGACTGTTTTTATGTTGGTCAAACCTGCAGAAAATTTTCAGACTACATTAAGGAGCATAATGCAGGCATGAGGTATGGGGATAGAAGTAATACTTTAGGGAAACATAGTCTCCTGGATTCACTATCCTTCTGTGCAGGACTAGTTTAGTCCTACACAGAAGCACCCATTTAGGAGGAGGACGGCAGTGCGTCATGCATATTAATAAAGGAGTGCTGCCCAACCTCCTAGGTTTACACAGAGTGTGTATGAGTGCAGGGGGCCTGTCTGAGAGCTGAACTCTCTGAATAAACATGCCGCTGCAATGTTGAACAGCACAAAATGTAAATAAATGAGCAAGACTGCTCATAGGTGTCCGCATATCCCCACCAACAGTCCCCCATGTGTACAACAGCAGCAGGACATAAAAATCAAAAGAAGAAACCCTTTTTTTTTTTATAAGAATCCGAGTACGGCTAACCATAGGTGAGTGTGCCCAACACTTAGCTATGGTTAAAGCAGCTTAAAAGGCAGAAGAGGATAACAAGGAAGATATATGCAAACAAAGCAGCCAGCACAGCAGTAGTGTAGTGGGCAGAACATCCATCTAGCAAGCAGGCATTCCCAGTTCGAGTCCCACTGTAGCACATTCCATTTTCCATGTGAAATCTGTTTATGAACATGTTTTTGCTGTAGAACCTACTAAATAACATTTAAATGTGAACTGGAGTACTGTATTAAATGCATATGTCAAGTATCAGTGTCATGATGAATAAGACACTAGTAAGCAAGTTTAAGCACAAATAAGCAGTAGTAAGCATATAAAAGCATTAGTAAACATGTTTAAGTGTGTTTGCGTGGGGGTAAGCATTGCCTACTCAGATTAAGTAAAGTAGAAGCTGAGAGTAAGAAACTGTAACCAGAGGTTAGAATTGCTTAGCTTCATGCAAACCCGTGCACACCTGCTTAGAACTGCTTTAAAATGCCTTAATCACTCTGTACCCAATGGCCCGTGTTCTGCCCAGCAACAAAATAAACAGCCTCTGCAAGGCTCAAACCCAGGATCCTGCACACCATAGCCAAATTGAGTTGCCACTATGCCATGTCAGACATACAAAACCATGGTATTTCCACAAACATATCATCGAGCACAGTCATTCAACAGTACAGAGAATGTATTTCAACATGTAGATGTATGTGTGTGTGTGTGTGTGTGTGTGTGTGTGTGTGTGTGTGTGTATCTATAACTAAATAGATATATGCCTCTCCCTCTCTGTATTTCACATATATGTATATATATATATATATATATATATATATATATATATATATATATATATATATAAAACCACATATAGATATATACATATGCAGACATCGATACATCTATATGTCATCAGATATACCTACAGCAATATATATATATGTATGCATACACACACACACATATATATATATATATATATATATATATATATATATATATATATATGTAGATATATATATATATATATATATATATATATAGATATATATATATATATATATATATATGTATGTGTGTGTGTGTGTACATAGATATATATCTATGATATGATACAGCACATAAGAATGATATATATATGACTACAGGCATCGCCAATGGGGGTGAGGGGGCTCAATCAACATACATGTTACATGTACTGATATCCCCCCCAGCCAAACAGGTGAAACATGCAAACAAACACACAATCAAAGTAAATAAACCACTGCTTCCCAAACCACAGGCAGGATACAACCAGTGGGGGAAAGTCTGTGGACCCGCTAAGTCTAATCTAGGAACAAAAGACAGGTTCGTTCCACGTGGGACAAGCCAAATTGAATAGGATTTTTGGCCTTCCTGTACCAAATACACAGATGGCAGGGCACGTATGTTTGTGGACTACAAGTTTGGGAATGCTTGATGATCCTTGGGTCAAGAAAACATACATGATGGATCCCGAGAAGTGGAGAGTGGGCAATGTGTAGTAGTGTGGTTAGATTCGGCTGGAACCTGTAGGAAAGATGATTGCTGTGGAGGAGGAAGGGGAGGAGGGAATTATAGGTATGACATTATGGACCGAGGCATGCCGGGGTTGGATGGACCCATTCTAATGGGGCAACTCACCTTACTGTCATGTGTAATCATAGCCTCACATCAGGCCTGGTGCCCACTGAGTGGCGGGCAGCTGCAGTTTTCCCACTCCACAAAGGGGGATCCACCTTGGATCCTGGGAACTACCATCACAGCAGTCTGACGAGCCTGATCTGCAAGGCCATGGAATGCATTATCATGGAATCTATGAATGCAGACATTGGCAACCTGTAAACACTGGACCCCACACAGATTGGGCTCATGGAGGGCCAATCTTGTCTCCTGAAACTGATTGACTGCTTTGAATCAGTCTGCAGAGCTGTTGAAGAGGGTAAGGCGGCCCACACATCCTATGTGGACCTTGCCAAGCCCTTCAACACCATCCCCCAGTCTGGAAACGTAGATTAACGTACTAAGCCGTATATAAATCTCTATGCCACTCAATGGTTTGCCACATGGCTTACTGACAGAACCCAAACTGTAGAAGTAACTGACTCCAAATCTAGCTCCAGAAAAGTGACAACTGGAGTACCTCAGGGTTCAGTCCTGGGAGCACTGTTGTTTGGCATCGACATCTCTGAAGTACAGGCCAACAGTATGGGACTCTGGCTATCAAAGTTAACAGATGACTGCAAACTGGTAGTCATTATGAGCCTGACTGTACTGCATGATATGTTACTGATACCAGCCTAACATCATACAGGTGGAATGGAGTACTGTTAACATATTGTGCCCTTGTCGTGTAAGGTCCTGATTATGGGATCTGCAACAGTTGGTAGTGTATTGCAGGGCAGACGTGTTTGGCTGTGGGGGGATACCTATTCATGCAAGATGTATGTTGTTTGTGCCTGTCAACCCCATTAATTGTGCATGTGGACATATATGTTTTTGCTATGTTCCCAATTTATCTACAGATGTATGTCTGTATATACCTATATAGATAGATATAGCTGCTTACATATATATATATATATATATATATATATATATATATATATATATATATATATATATATACATATATATATATATATATTGCTGTATATAGGTACACATATGGATCTATATCTATATATATATAGATATGGTATATCCATTTAGATATTAATATATCTACACACACACACATACATCTACATGTTGAAATACATTCTCTGTAGTGTTGAATGACTGTGCGCGATGATATGTTTGTGAAAACATGACAGTTATGTACATCTGACATGGCATAATGGTAAATCACTTTGGCTATGGTGTGCAGGGTCCTGGGTTCAAGCCTAGCATACGCTATTTATTTTGTTGCTATGCAGAACAAGGGCCATTGGATACAAAGTGGTTAAGGCACTTTAAAGCAGTTGTAAGCGGGTTTGCACAGGTTTGCGCGACAGTAAGCACTGCTAAGTTCCAGTTACTGTTTCTTATACTCAGCTCCTGAATTGCTTAACCTTTGTAGGCATTGCTTACCCCTGTGCAAACAGGCTAAAACCCGCTTACTGCTGCTTAAAAATGCTTACTCCCACTTACCCCCATGCTAATTTCTTTAATAGAAAAGAAAAATATGTTGATAGGAAAGTGGTGAAAAAAGGGGCACAACGAGGGAAAGACAATACGGAAAATAGCCAGGGATGTGCAGGAAGGGTGTAGGGAGGGTCCATAGCTGCCCATTTCTTCTACAACAACAGCTGTGCATATGCACTGAATTTGGAGGTAGATATGGACACTGAAACTCCTGAGAGAGGGGTGAGGACAACAGTAATATGTTGTGATGCCAATTAGACCACATTACATGTGTGGACACGTGCATAATTGACAGCTATGTATGGGGCGAGGTTTTGTTTTTGCGAACAGATCGCCCTTTTTTAAGGTGAGAGTGGGATGTTGGGGAAGGAGAGTAGGTATGCTTGGGGAGGATAGGCTTAGTAGGATGACAGACAAGACAGACAAGACAGCATACAGGGGTGGTATATGACACGTGGGGGAACACCTTGGAGAGAGAGGGGTGTTTTGAAGTTGCAAGCCCATGAGCCCCCAAATGGAAATAATGGGACTGAGGTCCCCACCCATGGGCAGTCACCACTGCACCTTCAAGGCCCCAAAGGTGGCTGTGCTGGGGGCTGGGTAGGAGGTGCAGGCTCAGCCTCTGATTGCATGATGCAGCTCTCAAGCTGGCATAGGTGATCTTAAAACTCCTTGCCAAGCTCCCTACACACCGTGGCCTGGACCTGACAGCAAGTGACAGGTTTCTTTCCTCTCCCGCTCCCGGGGGAGGGCAAGCACCATCACCTACAGCAGTTCAACCCAAAGGTCATGCAGGCGTAATGGAGGAGGAAGTCCCAGGCTGGGACCCAGATTTGCTGGTGCCTGGTGCCATGGCCAGATGAGGTGGGACAGGTGGGTCGACTGACATCGGCATTCCCTATGGTGTTGCTGTTTTACAACAGATAAGGGCCATTAATAGTCAGCAGCTGTCAGGATTACTTATAACAGAGTGCATAGATATTCCCATTACCCCAAGACACCAGATTTAGAACAGTTGCACAGCAAGAGGAACAAATGCACATATACTGCATGACATATGTAACAAAGGGTGACAGATGTGTGAGTAGTGCTATGAACACTGGCACAATATTGGCAAGGTGCTCTGGTAACTTCAGACATTTACTGTCATACCACTGTGTTTTGTGAAGTATGTCCAATCAGGGATATGAAGTCAGTGACTCTCATGGCTGTCACCATGTACTGACTGCAGTCCTCACACTATGCTTCTGCTGTTCTCAGATAGGTGTTCTGTGAGTAACACAAAGGACAAAAGGTTAAACACACTAA
Source organism: Protopterus annectens (assembly GCF_019279795.1). Taxonomy (NCBI): domain Eukaryota; kingdom Metazoa; phylum Chordata; order Ceratodontiformes; family Protopteridae; genus Protopterus; species Protopterus annectens. Next base: position 246,512,998 of record NC_056744.1, read on the forward strand.
CCAGTCTGCAGATGATCCTACAGATGGGGGTTTCCTCACAAACATCGCACTGTCATGACAGATTTTAAAACAGGCAGACTAGCCATAACCACACACACCCTGTTAAACCGACATTACTCTAAATTAAGAATAGCAACACTTACATTCTGTAGTCATGTCTGGCACATCCCCTCATGTCTGTTGGCCTTTTTCCACAATGTATGTTGTTGGAGGTAAATCCCAAAACCATCTGTGATGCTTTTTGCCAAACACCAGATCTAGGTTCCACTCACAGTGAATGTCACGGCCCAACAACAACATGATGTTCCTAGATATTGTATTGTGTTTCCATGCAATTGGCTATGGGAATGTTACCACAGCTGTTTCACATTCAGTCAGCTAGAGGAGGACTGCAATTGGTGCAGAGGCCATCAGCTGATCATGACCAACACTTACAAAACACAAGCTGCTGCCTAAGCAGAGCAGGTGTACATATCTACATCCACCAGGGAGGGTGTGGGAGGTACAGACAGAGACATAGTACGTCAGGGAAGGTGTGGGAGAGTAAAACTGCAGCATGTTTGTGTGGCACACATACCAGTACTGGGATTCAAACCCCTGACTGAAAATGCATTACTATCACATGTTCATGCAGTTATTGCATGCACCACATAGCTTACATGTTGGTTTGCTGTCCAAAAATATACGTGCTGGTGTGTGACATCTGCAACAGTGATATCATACAGATATGGTAGGTGTAGCACACATGCCTGTCCACATTGAGCACTGTCAGCGGCAACAAAGCCACACTGTCTAAGGGACTCATACACATTGCTGCACATCCCAGGGTCAGGAGTACACTCCCTACATAGTTATTTTACCACAATACAGTACTGCATAGGTATCACATGTACCACAGGAGCTATTGTGCTGTTCTATGGGCAAAGGGCATGTGAAAGTGTCTGACATCAGTCAGAATACTTCAGTATGCCAATGGGAGTTGTACCAGGTGTGAATGTGGTTGGAAGCATCATACACCACACACATGGACACAGGGTGCCAGTACTGATGTGCATGTGTGCATTGCTTCACGGGTGTGTAGTGGTTGGCTGTGCCAGAAGGCTGCACAAGGCTAGGTGAGGGGTCCAGGCTATACCTTGGTATCAGGCCACATGACAATGGTCTGCAGTGTGGATCAGGTGTGTAGTGTCTGGAATGACCCACACAGGTAGGTATTGTATTCACCATCCTGTCACTTGGGTTACTATTGTGTGTGGCCAGTGCTGTGCAATGCTTGCCATGTATATGTTCTATAGTCCATGACATGGATGGTGTCTGGGATGTGCACACATCCCACATTCATGGTCAGTGACATGTGGAAGTGTACCTGGATTGCCAGGCCCATGTTATGTACACAGATTGTTATCATCACATGTGCTACTCCTGACCTGTTGTGGCAGGGCATGCTCATGGACAGTCCTTTGTGGATCACATTTGATGGCACCACAGATGTTGTAGGCATCCATTGGGGAACATAGTAAAGGTGGACTGTCTTCAGTTTTGTGCCTATTGTACTGATGGACAGGGTGCCATGCCCTCTGTAGCCCACTGCAATCACACCATGCTTGCTATCAGTGAACAGTATGCAGGGTACTACCAACATAGTGGTAGTTGTCTAGGCAAGTGTGTTTGTGTATGAGACATATGTTCATAGTGTACTCTGTGTAATACTAGGGTTGCTTACTTTGTTCACCAGGCCTTGTATCACATGTAGAGGTGTGGACTGGCACCCCAGCTGATTGACATCTGTCATCCTTGTAAGGTGGACATTGTGACATATAATATGGCCACCATATAGGGAAATTGCAAAACCGGCTCCTCATTGGGACTTGTCATGGCTGGGATTAGAACTCCTACCTAATTAGTTTATCACACTACAGCATTATGCAGTTATAGCACATTCCACAGAGATTACTGGGATATTTTTCCCCAAAGGTGTATTTCACAGTTGATGATTTCAGCAAACTTGCCAAAGTAGGGCAATGGAGGTTGTAGTGCCTGTGAATGGCCTCAAAAGCATTGCTCCCTACATTGACAAAGGAACACAAATCCCAAACTCAGGACCTGACACAACATGGGCACAAGATGTTAATAGTATGCCATCCCACCTGTATGATGTCAGGCTAGTATCAGTAACATACCATGCAGTACAGTGTGGCTACCATAGAGGCTGTACAATGTGGACCCACTCAACATTCCTAGGATTCATATACACAGACACATATATGCAGATATATATATATATATATATATATATATATATATATATATATATATATATATAGATATAGATATGTAACTACACATACACACACAGACATATGTATAAGGAGATACATATGTAGAGGGTGCACACAATATGGTACAGCCACTATGGCTATGGTCACCAACATACCACATGGACACTGTATGAGCCAAACATACAAGTGACACCTGTTGCCTACAAGATATACCAACAGACAGGTCACGGGATATAACACCACACACAGGTTTGCATACATGGGGAAGCTTTATTTGCATACTACTACAGTAGTGTATGCCACATCATATAGCTGTGTAGACTCTGAAATACATTTAGACAGAGTAATGCAACTATCTAACAGATAAAAGTATGCAGTATTCTGGAAAGGAGTACATATGTTGCTGTCCAGGCCAAGGCCTTCAAGTAGTACAACAGTAGACACACACTGGGACACAGGATAACAAGCAATCAACTGTAAGTAATGCAGATGTACAGTCCGGCAGCATCCATCTACAGTCTGTACACAATCCCTAGGGGGTACATACTGAAGTAGACACATTGGGATGTATCTGTGATATAAAAAGGCATGACTGAAACCATCACAATCACACTGACAAACAGAATAGTCTATATGACAGGAAGCAGTAGGCCTGCATTTACCCAAGGTGAATTGAATCATAATGTACACCCAGATACCTTAAGGCAGTTTACCCCTGTTACCCCCACATACCAATACAGGGCATGTGTATACGGCATGACATGGCCTTTGTGGGTAACATTTGCTGGCTTGTCAGTTGTAGCAGGTGTCCATTGGGGAACATAGCGATAGAGCACTGTATGCAATGCATTGCCTATTGTAGGGATGGGACAGGGTGCCATGTCCTCTGTGGTCCACTGCAATCACACCATGGTTACCATCTGTGGGCAATATGCAGGGAACTACCAACTTAGTGGTTGTTGCCTGGCCAAGTGTGTTTGTGTCCGAGACATGGGTGGAGAGTGTTCTCTGGGTAATAGAGGTGTTGCCTATATTTTTCCCCGTGCCATGATGTCATATGTGGGGGTATAGATTGTGTACCCCAGCCACTGTGATGTTTGACATCTGTTATGCTTGTAAGGTGGACATTATGACATTTAATAGGCCCAACATACAGGAAAAGTGCAAAACCCATTCCACATTGCTTCGTGCTTCACACAAGATATATATGACAAATGCGCACACACAAGTCTCACAGTTGCCATGCCTGGGATTAGAACACCTACTTAACTACTACAGCACACTACAGCATTCTGCAGTTACAGCACACGTCACAGAGATTACTGGGATTCTTCATCACCAAAGGTGTATTTCACACTGGATGGCATCAGCTGTCTTGCCAAGGTAGGCTTTGCAAAGTAGGGTACTGGAAGGTGTAGTGAGTGTGACTGGCATCACTCCATACACAGGCAAACATACACACACAGAGTTGCAGTTGCCATGTCTGGGATTAGAACACCTACCTAACTGCTACTGCACACTACAGCATTACACAGTTACAGAACGTGCCACAGAGATTACTGGGATACTCCTTCACCAAAGGTGTATTTCACAGGGAATGACATCAGCAGGCTTGTCAAAGAAAGGCAATGAAAGGTGTACTGACTGTCTTCAAAAGCATTGGTCCCTACACATACACACAAACACACACAGACTCACAGTTGCCATGAATGAGATTAGAACACCTACCTAACTACTACAGCACATTAGAGCATTACGCAGTTACAGAATGCGCCACAGAGATTACTGAGATACTCCTTCACCAAAGGTGTATTTCACAGGGAATTGCATCAGCAGGCTTGTCAAAGACAGGCAATGAAAGGTGTACTGACTGTCCTCAAAAGCACTGGGCCCTACACATATGCACAAACACACACAGTTGCCGTGAATGAGATTAGAACACCTACCTAACTATTACAGCACATTAGAGCATTACACAGTTACAGAACACGCCACAGAGATTACTGGGATACTCCTTCACCAAAGGTGTATTTTACAGGGAATGACATCAGCAGGCTTGTCAAAGAAAGGCAATGAAAGGTGTACTGACTGGAAGGTTACCAGGGGCAATTGTGTACAGTGATGGACATTTGCACATCATATGTTTTTGAAAAATGGGGGTGTGCTGTGTGGGACAGTCCTCATGAGAGGGGAGCTGTCTGTCACTGTCTGTCACTCTCTTCCCACATCTATTATACGTATGTCTGAGCTGTTATAGTGTGCTGCCCTTGGATATATGTGCATATTCTCATCCGGTGTGTGCAGAGCATGACTGGTGTGTAATGTGGAGTGTTTGCACAGACATCTGTGACTGACTGCTGTGTATAGTCCACAGTTGTTTCCAGACATGGGCTTCATTTCTCTAAGTGTGTGAGCATGCCCTGTATGACGCTTCTGTAATTTGTTTTCTGACATGGCCTTCGCTTCTCTAAGTGTGTGAACATGCCCAGTATGAGTGTCTGTATTGCATGTGACTCCATTCCAGGTAGGTTGTACTCCAGTGCAGGTATTTGTGCTCTACACCTATAGCTAGTAACCTGCTTCTGCAGGATATCTGGTAGATTGGTTGACAATGTGGGTTGACATTGGGCAAAGGGTAGTGAGATTTTTGATAATTGTGTCTGTGGTGCTTCTGCTACATGGTTTTGGTGTTGGCATGGATACTCAGTGATATGTGGTGTTTTGCCCCCTGATATTTTATGTCATCAACTACTGATAGGTATACATCTTTGCTGGCAGTAGGTTCCTGGGGATTACAAGTTGAATGCAGCTTTGTCCAGTATTGTGGTGTGCAACCTACATATTCTTGCACACTCATGTCATTCTGGGGTGGAAACTGCAGACACCTGCTGATGGGTCTGTGTATATGGTCCAGCACCTTGGTGCTGTTGTGGCTGTGGGTCCCATGCCTGTACAATTATCACCATGACAGGATGGCCATATCGTGCTGTGGCCATACCTCACTTGTATTCAGACTCATCGAGGTTATCCAGAGGCAGGGCTCATTATTCTGTTCATTAACCCTTCACAATTTGGTTTGAAGCAGGTTTGTGGCCACCCATCCCAGTGTTTGCAGCCATGATAAGTATGTGCACACATCAGGGTTTCACCCTTCACACACTCCATGGTGGCGATGCTACCCCCCCCCCCCATTAATCTGTCCTCTTCCTGCCATTATGCACACAATATCTGATAGGTATGCCTATAGTTGCCATTCCATCCCAGCAGTATGTACAGGTTGGTCCATAGTTCATGCATTGGAACATGATGGACATACTACTGGGATTTGTCAACATGTCCTTACATTTGTGTTCTGTGGACTGTGTTTTGTCATTATGTGGGAGTCCTTGGGGTAACATACAGTGGCAGTACAGGCATGACACAGGCCTGTGACAGAGGACAGTGGGGCATTGGGTACTGATGCAGGCTATCTGTAGCAGGCCAGTGCATTCTGTCAGTTGTTCAGACCCAGGCTGCAAGGCAATGTATTCCCCTGGGGGTGACAGGATAGGTATACAAGGTGGTCATGGCAATTGTTTCTGTCCTTATTAATCCATTGGTGTGAATGCTGGCAGGGTGCATCTTACAGCTATGGACACAACTACATGGGACACCTCTTCAGCATGCTGCATTCTGTGAGTATTCATATAGTAATGCGGGGATTATATTGTACTCATTCACAGCAGCAGGGAGGTGGCCTGTGTGTTACCTGAGGCTGATGTTGAGTCAGACTGGCTGCATGTGTGCTAGAGTAGCTTCTTACAACTGCCTCACAGGTATATGTGGCCCTTTCCCTGCTGGTGGCTAGTGGGTGGACACCAGCAGCTTCTACCTACATCATATCTCTGCCTTTTGTGGTCTGCCAGTGTTTGCCCACAGTATGTCTTAGTTTCCCATACTACACAACCAACTGATGTGCTGTGAACCTGTATGTACAAATGGAGGGTGTCTCTATTTCACTGTGAAATATTAAACAGTCTCTCTCTACAGTATTTCCACCTGTGTACTGTGTGCACATCTGGGCCAACACTCATACCGTGCCCATCTTCCAGATGATGACAGTTATGACAGCTGTACAAATCACATGGACTACTGCTGCATCATGTCTTGCTGGGATACCAGTCTGTTTGGCACTGCAGTTGTGTGGACTTGGCCCAGTCATCAGCAGTACTGACCACTGGACACCAGGACACACCATCCATGGCTATTTGCTGAACACTTTCACACAGCATACCACTCAGAACTACCTACACACAGAGCTCTGCCTATTGTAGACATGCAACTATCCATCTTGCTGATTTGACCAGCTCAGGTACTTGGTTCTCACTGTTATTACTCTCACACATGGCTGGTAATACATTTCTACACAGGCTTGGTGGAGGCACACATCACAACTGTGGACATTTCCTACAACCACCTGATATGTCAGATACTCTGTTGCCTTCCACACAACGACCTGGCACTCAGATCTCTGCATATTGTACACATGCAACATTCCATCGTTATAATTTGGGCAGCTCAGGTACTCTGTGCTCTGCTGCTGTGATACCCACACATAGATGCTACTGCTATACTACATAGGATTGGGGGGGGAACACCTGACAATTGTGGGCATTTATGCTATACCCAATTGATATTTCAGGTACCCTGTTGGCTTCCACACATCAACCTGACACTCAGAGCTCTGCATATTGTACACATGAAACAATCCATCCTTCTACTTTGGCATGCTTAGGTACTCTGTGCTCACTGTTATTACTCCAACACATGGATGCTAATACATTTCTACATAGGGTTTGGGGGGGCACACCTGCCAACTGTGGACATTTGCTTTGACCGCACTGGTATTTCTGGTAGTCTGTTGGCTTCCTTTTATTCTATTCTGTATTCTGACATATCCTGTAGACTACAAGCATATCAGTGTAGTGCAGTTTATAGGTTCACCAGATATGTCCAGGCACTGGAACTGTGACTTGAGCATCCCAAACACATGCTCAATTATGATTCTTATTTGTGCGTGTGCCTCATTATGGCGTTGTTGTTCAGGTGTGTGTGCATTTCTGATGGGTGTCATCAGCCACAGCTCCAGTGTGTACCTAGCATCCCCCACTAGGTGACCGTAGGGGATGTGCCCATTGGCAAATCTCTGGTACAGCTGCGTCAGATACCAGATGTGGGAATCATTATAGCTTCCAGGGTAGCCAGAACACATATTCATTATAATACCCTGGGCATTACAAACGACCTGGCAGTTGATGGAGGGGAAGCCCCTGCAGTTGATGTAGGCCCTACCCTGCTCACCGGATGGTGCTTTGATGCATATGTACGTGCAGTCTATAGCACCCACTACCCCAGGGTATTCTGCTATTTGGTGGAAGAGATGCATTTTGCTGGTCAACACCTCACAGGTGTTGAGGAAATATATGTGCTCACTGGCATGTGCTGACATGGCATCTAGGCACTGGTGGAATACTCTGGATGCTGATGCCTGTGAGATCCCCATGATATCCCCAGTTGTGCTTTGGGAGGTACCTGTGGCTAGTATACCTAGGCCTACACATACCTTGGTATCCACTGGGATGGGTTCCCCTCGGTCAGTTTAGTGTGTCAGGTGTGGCCGGCACAGCTCAAGAATTTGCTGTAGGAGGTCTCTTTCCACCCTATAGTGCTCCACTATCTCCAGCTCAGGTAGCCCCTGGTAGGTTACCCTGGGTCTGTACACTCTTCTCTGTCTCCTCACTGTGGTTTGTTCAGCAGCATTCACATCCTCACCACCCTCAGCCTCTTGCACATGTTGTTATATGTTGCCTGCTGCAGCCCTTCTCATTTTGTAGGTTTGTTTGTTAAAATTTCCCTGCTTGTTTACACCGGTGATGTTGAGTGTGGAAAAAAAACAGAGGGAAAGGTGTTTGCTTAGTTTATAGTGGTGCGCTAGGATGGGCTGGGCTACTGCCTGTGTAATTGGCTGATTCTGATACATTTCACCTGCCATCTATGCTAGTTCTCCTTGAATACCTTCCTACTGCTGTTTTCCCTTTCCATTGCCTCCCTGTTTAAGCCCGTGTGTGCGCCGTGCAAACAGAGTGCTCATACGTGCACGTTGCTGCTATTTCCTGGTTTAACTTCTTTTTCATTCCTGTAAAACCCGGTGCGCAGCATGCACACCCGCTTACACTTTGTAAAGAGTACTAGGCAGGTTTAGACACACCCACTAGCTTAGCTGTGCTAAGCTAGGAGCAAACCTGAGCCACAGGGCTCCATTCCGCTTACAGTATGCCTGACACACACACCCATGATGTCACCTAACTCCTAGGCTTGCACCAAGCTATTCCTACTCTTACACTGTTGGGACCTGCCTCACATGCTGGGGAAAACTGGGATTCACTATCCTTCCCCTCATTTGCATAGGATTGCCTGCTAATGCATAGTTACATGTCTCACACTGAGCCTCCCCCCTTAGCAACCACTACACACTGGCCATGTTGTCTTCTGCCTACCATTGACTTACATGGCAGAATACTGATTTTAGTTAGAATGCTTATTTTAGGTTTATTGCCTTATTTCCCCCCAATCCCGTTTGTACGCTGCTGCCCTATGCTTACACAGCCGATATCAGCGAAAAAAAAATAAAAGTTGATTTTATTTTTTTTGTATTGGTTGTAATGCCAATGACCTTATACTTGGCCATTGGCATGTTTCCTCAATGATATGCAGCCTTTATTTGGGGCTGTCATGTATCCATTTTGTAATTTGCAGAAATGTACTCGGTTACTAACTGCAGATTACGCTAGTCCTGCACGGTCTGATTCCAGCTTCTTGGATAGCAGATTTACCTCATTTGCATGGTTTTCACCTGCAAATGGGGTAATTTGCATACAGGGGCTGGGAACGTGCAGGATTGGTGCAGGAGTGCTCATGCATGTCAAATGAGTACATAAGTGGATCTCTCGGCTGCCATATTGCCAACATTACCTCTTACACTAATCATGCACGCTGTGCAAGGCTTGCTGAATCTGGGGGAGTGTGTCTTGCAGGCATTTTACTTGTTTTAAATTCATAGTATTGGAGCAATTTGATGTTTTCTTTGGTGACTGTGACTCTTTGTTGGAAGTGAGAGAGCTTAAATGTCAGCTGCTTTTGAATGCAGAGGCTGACCCAGCTATCAATGAAAATTACAGCATAAAATGTGCTCTGTGCTGGTTTAATTAAACCATTCCTCCTTAGTTTTATTTTTTTTTCTCATTGGATATTGTACTACTTGAGTTTATATATATATATATATATATATATATATATATATATATATATATATATATATATATATATATATATATATATATATATATATATATATATATATATATATATATATATGTGTGAGTGTGTGTGTGCACGTGTGTGTGTATCTGTATATATAAAAATGTGCTGCCATAAGGAAAAGGAACACTAAAAAAACAAACAAACAAAAACCTCTTGTTGCTTGTTTCCCACCTTTCTGAACTAGTATAGTCCAGTTCCCAGGTATTGCTGGCTTCAGGACTTTATTTCTTGTGACCAGAGCTATTCCAGACCTTATTGTGTTAGAGAGAGGTCCTTCTGCTTACCAGTGAAAGTGGGAAGCATTGTACAGCCAATCTAGCACTAGAGGAGTGGTTTCAGCACTGAAATTATAGTTTATTGGCCGTTTTGGGCTGATTTTAATCCCATTATTCTTTCTGGCATAAAAACGCATGTTTGCATGATTTTGCACATCACGCAGCACTGCGGGGCTAGTGTTAACTATTCCCGGTGCCAGAAAATGTGCTCTTCAAATTTTCCCTTAGAATTTGCTGTCTTTTCAGTAGTAGCACTAAAATCTGTATCCCTGTGAATTGCACTTGCGCTAGAACTACTAGAAAGTACTAAGAAGTTGTAAATTAATACAAGCACTAAAATCCTCCCTGTTAACAAGGGAAATTAACCATAGGCACCAAGAAACCTAAAGTTGCAAAGTACCTTGCCAAGGTAAGGGAAAACAGCTGTTGTACTTTACTAAATAGCACCTAACTAGGTATGTCCAAGGGTCAACTTCCGGTGATATCTCCTGTCCACCTGGTGTATCTGGGCATACTGAGGCAATGTAGCAATTGTCTCATGTACAAAGACAACCCTCTCCTCCTACCACCAAACACTACAACCTGCGAGAAATGCAATTACATAGCCAAACTGGAAGTAAAGCTCTCTCCAGCCAAGACTATGTTAGACAGTCAAAAGGAGAAGGTAAACATCTGCACTACACCTCAAGCAACACATAGTCCCACAAAACCCACACCATCAACACCCACACATAGCAACATGAAACCCACATATGCGGAGGCCCTTAACATTAACCTACCCAAGCAACGAGGATCTCCGAAGCCAAAGCGCAAACAAACACCAATCACAACCAAAGCAACACATAGATAACAACACCAGTGTGCCACCCAAAAACAGCCCCTAAGGCAAGACAACGTACCAAACACTTTAGTCATAGGTGACTCTATAGTCAGGCACACTGATGTCCCACTTACCAGGTTGAACAAGGAGAAGATTACAGTCAGTTTACTGTCGGGTGCCAGGATCCGCCACATGATGCATGCACTCAAGTCACTCCACAGCAAGTACAAATATGACTGTCATTGTTCATGTTGGGGTGAATGACTTGAGACGTACCTCCCTGGATTACAAAAAAAGAGACGTGGAAGAGCTCTTGGACCATGTGGCTCAGGCAGGTATGACCGTAGTCCTGAGTAGCATCCTGCCTTTGTCCAGACTGATACCACAGTATAAGGACAAAATGATTGACTTCAACAATTGGCTAAGCTTCTGGTGTCATTCAAAGGGGGATCCAGTATCTGTCTGCCTGGAATGACATCATCGAAAAAACACAATGTTTTGCCAGAGATGGTCTGCACCTGTCGACCCTGGGATTCAGATTACTGGCCAAGGCCCTTGCCACCCCTATAGTGCCTTTTGTAGGCAAGGTTCAACTGACAAAACCACCAAGGTGACAAACACAAACATGCAAAATCTGAGGGTAATGCTACTCAATGCTAGAAGTTTAAACTTCAAAATGCACTCTCTCGAGGCACTCCTAAAAATGGAGAACATCAATATCTGTGCAGTAACCGAGACCTGGCTCAAGGCTCCAGAGAACACCCCAGCAATAACAGGCTACAACTCTTACCACACTTTCCGGCCACCAAACCAGGACCGAAACATGAAGGATGAGGAGTGTCCATAGTCACCAAGAACATTCACACCTCCAGGCTAGTCGCCCAATATAATGCATCTGAAATTTTCCAGGTGCAACTGACACTAGGTAAGGCTGCAGTCCAAATTGTAGTTTGCTACAGATCCCCCACCATGCCACAAGAGTCCCACCACACCTTTCTAAACATATTGGAAAATATTAAGATACAACCAAACACCCTAATACTGGGTGATTTAAACTACCCCGCAATTAACTGGGAAAACTACTTGGGTACCAACACCTTTGCCCAACGTTTCTTGGAATTCATTAATTCCAATGCCCTAGACCAACTAATTCATAGCCCCACCAGTGGCTCAAATATCCTTTATCTAAATGTCATTACCAACATGGGAAATAGATGCTCCACACCAGTGGTCACCCCCTCGTTGGTCAGGTCTAACCATAAACTAATCACCCTTGACATCCACAATCCATCCCCACCCTCCAGTAAGGAAAGCACCATTAAAAACTTCGCCAAAGCCAACTTCATGCTACTCAAGTCAGAAGTGACAAACTTCACGACACCCATGCAGAAGAGAACTGAATGTTCAATGGCTGAATCCTACACTAAGGCACTGTTCAAACACATACACTTGTGCATGAGTCGTGCCATCCCACACAGAACCAAGATGCTCTCCTCCAAAAAAAGGAAGCCAATCTGGTGGTCCCCAGCCATAAACAAAATATACAACAGAAGGAAGAAACTGTTGCAGAAAAGAGGAAAATCCCAAGATGTAAAAAACTCCATTACCAGCCTTAGCAAAAAGCTGAGATCCCTCATAAAATCCTCCAAAGCTAGTTATGAAAATAGAATTGCCAAAGATTCCAAAGACAACCACAAGGCATTCTATACATATGTCAAAAATCTAAGTGGCAATGCTCAGATCTGCTCTGAGCTACAACAGAATGGCATTAAATATACTGATCCCAAGGATATTGCCAATATCCTGGCAGATCGATTCAGTGCCAATTTCACCCCCACCCCCTAAAGGGCCCATCCCAAAACCGGAGGATTGCCAAACTCCGGTTATCACAACCACACGCGTAAAAACTGCACTCTCCAAAGCTAAAAATACAGCATCCATGGGACCAGATGATATCCCGGACTGTGCACTACATGAACTACAAAATGAACTGACACCTCACCTAAGCATCATGTTCAGTCACAGACTCACCTCAGGCTTTGTGCCCACTGAATGGCGCAAAGCTACAGTCATCCCACTTCACAAGGGAAGATCCACCTTGGATCCTGGGAACTACCACCCCATCAGTCTGACAAGTCTGGTCTGCAAGGCCATGGAACGCATTATCATGGAACTTATAAACAAGGACATTGGCAACGTTCAAACATTGGACCCCACCTAATTCAGGTTCATGAAGGGCCAATCCTGTCTCCTCAACCTGATTGATTTTTTTGAATCAGTCTCTAGAGCCATGGACGAGGGTAAGGTGGTCCACACCATCTATCTGGACCTCGCCAGGGCCTTTGATACCATCCTCCACTCTGGAATCATAGATAAACTTACCAAGCTGGGCATTAATCCCTACATCACTCGATGGGTTGCTAATTGGCTTACTGACAGAATACACACTGTAAAAATATCCGATTCCAGATCCAGCTCCAGACAAGTGACAAGTAGAGTACCTCAGGCTTCAGTCCTGGGACCAATCTCCTTTGGCATCTACTTCTCTGAAGTACAGGCCAACACTAAGGGACTCTGGCTAACAAAGTTCGTAGATGACTACAAATTGGGAGCCATTATCGATTCTCCAAATGATGTAGCTATCCTACAAAAGGGCCTTACAGAAACAGATGCTTGGTACCAGAGTCATGGACTCAAGCTCAATGCCAAGAAATGTATAGTTATCCCCTTTGGGAAAAAACATGTACCCATGAAATACCACATAGGTGGCAATAATCTAAACACTGAAAGTGTGATGAGAGACTTAGGAACACAGCTGGACAGTGGTCTCACCTTTGATAACCACATCGCCACAACAGTGAGGAAATCCTTCTATGTGACACATCTCATCACAAAGGGCTTTTCATCCAAAAAGAAGGAGGTCATTGTCCCACTGTTCTCATCCCTCATTAGACCCATTATAGAGTACAATGCCCCATTTGGTATGTACCTCACAAGACATCTGCAACAGTGGTAAGGCCTCAGAACTATCTCACTAAAAGAATCACAGGCTTAAAGCAGATGGCCTACGCCGACTGCCTTAAGAAACTCCTATGCCGACCATCTAAAAAGCACCAGCTATACTCTGCTGCATATCACCTACTCAGAGGTGACCTCTGCTTAACTTACAAGGCCATGTCTAACCCTGAGCTGTTAGACATGCTCCACCTAAAGAAATTCCAATCCCTCAGAGGCACATGCTCCAGGGAACTAAACCTCATCATCACAATGAACAAGACATGCTGCAGGGATAGGTTACTGACCCAGAGACTCCCCATACTCTGGAATAGACTGCCCATACATGTCAAGCAGAGCACCTCTTTGGCCCTTTTCAAAAGGAACCTTGAGAATTGGATGGGAGATAGGAAATTCACCCCGGGAATCACGTCAGTCGCCCTAATAGACAGGGGTCCAGGGAAGTAAACACTGTGGGTATAAACAATCAGGGAATTGTCATGGCTAGGCTTGTATAGGCCCTAGGGCCAATAGCCTAGTACCAACCTATGAACCTACGAACCTATGAACCTTAGTGAAACATACTTTGCATTGTAATTACTTTGAATTGTTTAGGTGCTTTGTTTTAGAACAAATAGATATTTTCTTTGTTGATTTTTGACATGCTTTTGGAAGTGTGGGAACTTAAGTGGCAGCTGTTTCTTAATGTTGAATCTTTCCCTGGTCTAAATGAGTCCCTTAATATTAAATGTATGCTTAGGTGGCTTAGGTAAATATCACATTAGTAATTTAGCTTTAATCACTAACAAAATATCTCTGAAACATTCAAAATCCTTACAAGTAGTGGTTGAGTTGTTTCTATTGCATTTTTATTACTGCTACATTACCTAGATTACTGCTACATTTCACTGGCTGTTGTTTACATGAAACAACATTTTTTTATTGGCTGCTGGTTTTCTACATATTGAAATATTTGTGTGGATCTCTTTATTTCTGAAGAAGTTCTTGTTACATTAAAGAATGAAAGCGCTCAAATACCGGTTTTGCCTCTGTGTTTTTCCTCCTAGCTTTGCGAGTTTGTTAGTTGTAAGTTTTTATTTTCTTTCCCTTTTTTATTTTTATCGATTTTAATAGTAATATGTAAATGTGCCACAATGAATTCTGAATATCTCATCGCATAATGGAGTATGTCAGTAGTATCGACATACTGTTTACTACTCACAAGTAATTGTAAGTAATGAAAAATTTGCTGTCAAAGCATGATACATATTATTAACAAATTTATGGAAAGAATCTCACAGTTCAGGAATCCTGATAGTCTTAAATACATATCTATAACAGAATTTCTCCAGTAAGCTTAAGTAAAAATACAGAATATCACCATAAGTATATTATTATTAAAATATGCTGTATATCACTGATGGATCTGACAGAATCTGTAAATCTTCTTATAAAAAATATTAATAAAGGGGCAGGGCAATCATGGCCACATTGCCACAACTAAAATTAGCTAACAATGGTTGCAGGACTTGTGTGGGGAATACAGGTAATGTACATTCTCAAAAAACGTGGGAGATAGAAAAGAAAATGTAGCGTATGGGTGAAGGAGTGAGACACACAAGAGGTATGTTGCAATAGGAAAATCAGAGGGAAAGTCAGGGGGAATGGGCAATGTTTTTTTTTTTTGGTGGGAATAAGCCCCAGTTTTTATTTTATTTTATTTTTTGAGAATAAAAAGAAAGGTAAAGATAGGGAAAGAGCAGGAGGAGGAGAAGGCCATCACAGCAGGGATACCCCTAGAACAAATATCACAACATCATAATACATGACAAAGGCTGAAACAAAAATGGTAAGGACAGGTAAATTGCACAGATGACACACTGCACAACATGAGCAATGGAAAGTTGTCAAACAGGGTGAGGATGCATACCAGTCATGGTAAAATGCAGAAAAGACATATCTACCTATGCACTATCATGTTACAGCATGTCACAAACTGTGAGGATGTGTAGGAACAATGGCAGATGTGCTTTGTAGGGTAATAAATAAGGATCACATACACATTGGATAAATACATGCATATCCATGTAGTCCATCAGCAGTGCAAGGGTAAGGCAAGCAACATCACAGATGAGAGAATGCAGATCTTAGAATGTTAGCTAACTCCAGCAAAGGACAGAACTGAACTTCAAACCAAATATGTGAAAAGCAAACAACCAAGCACAGTGCCAAACAGCAGTACTGCAGCAAAACAGCAAAATAGCTGCTAAAAACACAACTAATTGTACACAACTCAAACAAACATGTAATGGAATGCATATATATGGCACACATATGCCATGTCAAAGGCAACACACAGGTGTAGGTGTATGTGTATGACTGTCAGTGGCTTAAATAGAATGTACACGAAAGCAATGTCAATATACATACACCAATGACATGTAAGAATATATGCACAAATCTAACAGTACAGCTTAAACTATATATCAGATTGTGCACCTGAATTTCAACAATGTACACTGGTTAACACATAAGTATAACAAGAACAAGCAGTAGCCAGTGACTTGTGTGCAGATGTTCCACATCCTAAAATGGCCATACAGTTGGCACATGTTGAACATGTCAATGACGTACTACATGACAATGGTCAATAACTGCAACAAAAGCAAACATATCTGCAAAATATATTATGTAAATATGAAGATGGAAGTGAGATGGACAACCTGGGCAACATCATGGAAAACAATGAATAGGACAAGAAGGTGAGGTTACACATTGCAAATGCATGGGTACAGCACACAGAGTGCTGCTGAAGCCAACCTAAAATACATTTATGCAAATGGCAACTGTATGTCACATGGGCAGACTGCATTACTGATGTCCATCAAAATGAGTATGTATAAATCACACATACACAGTAATGTACAATCTTGTAACATCAACAGGTATAGGTAAGCAAGCTAAGAATTTCAATTATATACACATGTCCTGTCAAGCAAATGGTGAATAAACAGCATCAGGTGTATGCCATGCACCCAGCTCATTACTGAGCAGAGGACACTCCTGTGAGCATCATTACAGCACATCAGTGAGAGGTTAGTGAATGCTCACATGTAAAGGTACAATGGTGTTTCAGCATGGATCACACTGTGTGCAAAAGACATGTGCGATCATCTGTTATTGTGTAGAAATATTTCCAGAAGGGGTGAACTTATATGAATAAGGAATTGATATGGAAATATAACATAGAGCAAACACAGCATAATGTACTATTAATGAATACATTATCCTTATCACAGTGTATAGAATAATGTTAAATTGGCGTTCAAAGCAGTTAGAAAAGGAGGCTTTCCCCTAGGTATGACATACCTGTATATGTCCCCACCTGACATTAGCACTTTCAACACATGGCACACAACAACACATCATGCCTTTGAGACAGCATTACAAATGTCATCTGAAACAAATGGGAAATGACATACATGATATGCCAGTACACAAATCTTAACCATACCACAGTGGTAGTGCTGGACTATGGACAACATCTACTGTCTGTCAGCCTCCCTCAATAAAACACATGTTTACAGGGTAATTGTTGCAGCAGTAAGTTAACTGCCACAATGCATGAACGCTGAATGTTGGAGGAAGGTGTAATGTATTAATGTCTGTGTCTGTCATGCACACTTTTAAACATAATTAAATGTCACATGATGATATCTGCATAGTATGTCTGCACATGTAACACATAAGCATGGCAGCTACATGATATGCATGCACAACAGTGCATATACAGTCCAGACAATTATATGGTAAACAGAATGGCAGCATAAGTGCATGGATCATGCTATCCCAAACAGAACCAAAACGCTATCCTCCGAAAAAAGGAAGTCAATCTGGTGGTCCCGTGCCATAAACAAACTCTACAACAGAAGGAAGAAACTGTTGCAAAAGAGAGTAAAATCCCATGAGTGGAGGAGCTCCCTGGTCAGCCTCAGTAAGAAGCTGAGATCCCTTATAAGATCCTCCAAAGCTAGCTATGAAAACAAGATCACCACTGATTCTAAGGACAACCACAAAGCATTATATAACTATGTCAAGAATCTCAATGGCAACACCCAGATCTGCTCTGAGTTGCAGCACAATGGCACAAAAATTACAGAACCAACTGATATTGCCAACATCCTGCCAGATAGGTTCAGTGCTAACTTTACCCCCCCACCCCCACCCCCTAAAGGGCCCATATCTATACAGGAAGAATGCATAGTCCCTGTAATCACAACTACATAGGTAAAAGCAGCACTCTCTAAATCCAAAAACACAGCATCCATGGGAATGGACAACATCCCAGGCTGCGTTTTATACGAACTTCAGAATGAGTTGGCTCCCCACCTAAGCACCATGTTCAATCATAGCCTCACCTCAGGCTTTGTGCCCATTGAATGGTGCACAGCAACAGTTATCCCACTCCACAAAGGGGGAGACACCACTGGTCCTGGGAACTATCGCTCTATTAGTCTGACAAGCCTGGTCTGCAAGGCCACGGAACGTATCATCATGGATTTCATAAACAAAGACATTGGCAACCTCTAAACTCTGGACCCCACCCAGTTCAGGTTTGTGAAAGCCAGATCATGCCTCTTGAACCTGGTTGACTTCTTTGAGGCAGCCACCAAAGCCGTAGACAAGGGTAAGGTGGTTCACACAGCCTATCTTGACCTCGCCAAGGTTTTTGACACCATCCCCCATTCTGGAATTATAGCTAAACTCACTAAACTAGGTATAAATCCCTATGTCACAAGATGGGTTGCCAACTAGCTCACTGACAGAACCCACACTGTAAAAGTTGCAGACTCCAAATTTGACTTCAAACCAGTGACAAGTGGAGAACCACAGGGTTCAGTCCTAGGACCTCTCCTGTTTGGTATCTATTTCTCTGAAGTACAGGCTAACACAGACGGCATCTGGCTAATGAAGTTCGCAGATGACTGCAAACTAGGAGCTGTAGTTGAGTCCCCAAATGATGTGGGCATCCGACAGAAGGGCCTCACTGCGACAGATGCCTGGTGTCAGAGCCATGGCCTCAAGCTCAATGCCAAAAAGTGCATTGTTATCTCCTTTGGTAAAAACTCTGTACCCATGAACTGCCACATAGGTGGCAGTCTTCTTAACGGTGAATGTGTGATAAGAAACCTTGGGACTCAGTTGGACAGTAGTCTCTCCTTTGATAATCACATTGCCACAGTAGTCAGGAACTCCTGCTATGTGGCACACCTCATCACAAAAGGGTTCTCATCCAGGGTTCTCGACACTCATTAGACTCATTGTAGAGTACAATGCCCCTTTTGGAATGTACCTCACAAGACATCTGCAGCAGCTGGAACGGCCACAGAAGTACCTCACAAAGAGGATTACTGACCTCAAACAGATGCCTTACACCGGCCATCTCAAAAAATTCCAGGTTTACTCTGTAACATACAGCCTACTCCGAGGTGCTCTCTGCCTAACATATAAAGCTATGTCAAACTCAGAGCTGTTGGACATGCTACACCTAAAGAAATCCCAATCCCTCTGAGCTATATGCTCTAGGGACCCAAACCTTGTCACCACAATAAACAGGACATGCTGGAGGGATAGATTCCTGTCCCAGAGACTTCCCATAATCTGGAAAAAGCTACCCATCTATGTCAAGCAAAGTTCCTCATTAACACTCTTCAAGAAAAATCTTGATGAGTGGATGGGAAATAGGAAATACACCCCGGGGTCACTTCTGTGGCTCTGCTCAACAGGGGCACAGGAAATTAACTTTCTTGGTTTGGCGTAAGCCAGGGAACTTTGTTGGCTATGCTTACTTAGGCCCTTGGGCTGATAACCTAGTGACTACCTATGAACCTATAACACAACTGGAGCACACAGACAGTACTTTCTAACCTGAGGGATCAGCTTGATGTGGATAAGCCTTGGGAATGATCTCCTAGGCTGTCTCCTTGAACAAGTTGCACATAGCCTGTGCCATGTCCTGGAAAAAATTCCCCATCATGTCTGTGTTCAAAACACATTGGTCTTAACCTCCCAGATCTCCTCCCAATAACTGTCACTCTGTTGTTCCTGATGTGTTCTCCTCTGGGGTGCAGCAGGCATGATGGTTTATGCACAGGCAGGTCCAGCTTCCTCATCATCAACAACATCATTGTCATTGTTGTCATCATCTGTGGACTCCAGCAGTGGCCTGGCATGAGCTCATCTTCTACATCTGATAGACAATCATCCACGGGTCTCATGCTCTGTCAAGATGAATAGCTACACAGGGCAGAAATTATATATGTATAGCCGATACTACCTGTCTGCATAACATACCTGCTGTGACACAATGAACAGGCAGAAAACAGTCCTCATGAAATGTTAAAATATGTTATGACCAAAGTCCAGTGTACCACCATATCCAATGCATGTCAGTAGTCCAAATCTAAAACAACGAAAAGCAAATGTCTATCACATCCACATTACCACAGAAATCATAGCTAACCTTAAAATGAGATTGATGAGCACATCTGCAATCTAACATACAATTAATTAATATCCCAGTCACATGTGAGTTCTGCAAGTACAAATATGAGACTGAAGATGTAGTAGCATACATCAATTTTTTTATTTAAAGCACAGTTCAGTTTGAAATGGTGCAAACATTAGCAAGTAGCACAGGCATAATCAACACATTTGCTGCTAGTGAATGCCTCCTAATGCACATAACACCTTCCCTATGTCACTTTGTCTATAGCTATGGACATGTTCAATAAAAGAACCTATCGGGGAGAGTGACTGCCTCCTAATGCACATAACACCTTCCCTATGTCACTTTGTCTATAGTTATGGACATGTTCAACAAAAGAACCTGTCGGGGAGAGTGACTGCCTCCTAATGCACATAACACCTTCCCTATGTCACTTTGTCTATAGTTATGGACATGTTCAACAAAAGAACCTGTCGGGGAGAGTGACTGCCTCCTAATGCACATAACACCTTCCCTATGTCACTTTGTCTATAGTTATGGACATGTTCAATAAAAGAACCTGTCGGGGAGAGTGACTGCCTCCTAATGCACATAACACCTTCCCTATGTCACTTTGTCTATAGTTATGGACATGTTCAATAAAATAACCTGTCAGGGAGAGTGACTGCCTCATAATGCACATAACACCTTCCCTATGTCACTTTGTCTATAGTTATGGACATGTTCAATAAAAGAACCTGTCGGAGAGAGTGACTGCCTCCTAATGCACATAACACCTTCCCTATGTCACTTTGTCTATAGTTATGGACATTTTCAATAAAAGAACCTGTCGGGGAGAGTGATTGCCTCCTAATGCACATAACACCTTCCCTATGTCACTTTGTCTATAGTTATGGACATGTTCAATAAAAGAACCTGTCGGGGAGAGTGACTGCCTCCTAATGCACATAACACCTTCCCTATGTCACTTTGTCTATAGTTATGGGCATGTTCAATAAAAGAACCTGTCGGGGAGAGTGACTGCCTCCTAATGCAAATAACACCTTCCCTATGTCACTTTGTCTATAGTTATGGACATGTTCAATAAAAGAACCTGTCAGAGAGAGTGACTGCCTCCTAATGCACATAACACCTTCCCTATGTCACTTTGTCTATAGTTATGGACATGTTCAATAAAAGAACCTATCGGGGAGAGTGACTGCCTCGTAATGCACATAACACCTTCCCTATGTCACTTTGTCTATAGTTATGGACATGTTCAATAAAAGAACCTGTCGGGGAGAGTGACCGCCTCCTAATGCACATATCACCTTCCCTATGTCACTTTGTCTATAGTTATGGACATGTTCAATAAAAGAACCTATCGGGGAGAGTGACTGCCTCGTAATGCACATAACACCTTCCCTATGTCACATTGTCTATAGTTATGGACATGTTCAATAAAAGAACCTGTCAAGGAGAGTGACTGCCTCCTAATGCACATATCACCTTCCCTATGTCACTTTATCTATAGTTATGGACATGTTCAAAAAAATAACCTGTCGGGGAGAGTGAATGCCTCCTAATGCACATAACACCTTCCCTATGTCACGTTGTTTATAGTTATGGACATGTTCAATAAAATAACCTGTCGGGGAGAGTGACTGCCTCCTAATGCACATAACACCTTCCCTATGTCACTTTGTCTATAGTTATGGACATGTTCAATAAAATAACCTATTGGGGAGAGTGAATGCCTCCTAATGCAAATAACACCTTCCCTATGTCACTTTGTCTATAGTTATGGACATGTTCAATAAAATAACCTGTCGGGGAGAGTGACTGCCTCCTAATGCACATAACACCTTCCCTATGTCACTTTATCTATAGTTATGAACATGTTCAATAAAAGAACCTGTCAGGGAGAGTGACTGCCTCCTAATGCACATAACACCTTTCCTATGTCACTTTGTCTATAGTTATGGACATGTTCAATAAAAGAACCTGTCGGGGAGAGTGACTGCCTCCTAATGCACATAACACCTTCCCTATGTCACTTTGTCTATAGTTATGGACATGTTCAATAAAATAACCTGTCAGGGAGAGTGAATGCCTCCTAATGCACATAACTCCTTCCCTATGTCACTTTGTAGTTATGGACATGTTCAATAAAATAAGCTGTCAGGGAGAGTGACTGCCTCCTAATGCACATAACACCTTCCCTATGTCACTTTATCTATAGTTATGGACATGTTCAATAAAATAACCTGTCAGGGAGAGTGACTGCCTCATAATGCACATAACACCTTCCCTATGTCGCTTTATCTATAGTTATGGACATGTTCAATAAAAGAACCTGTCGGGGAGAGTGACTGCCTCCTAATGCACATAACACCTTCCCTATGTCACTTTGTCTATAGTTATGGACATGTTCAATAAAATAACCTGTCAGGGAGAGTGAATGCCTCCTAATGCACATAACACCTTCCCTATGTCACTTTGTCTATAGCTATGGACATGTTCAATAAAAGAACCTGTCGGGGAGAGTGAATGTATCCTAATGCATATAACACCTTCCCTATGTCACTTTGTCTATAGTTATGGACATGTTCAATAAAATAACCTGTCGGGGAGAGTGAATGCCTCCTAATGCACATAACACCTTCCCTATGTCACTTTGTCTATAGTTATGGACATGTTCAATAAAATAACCTGTCGGGGAGATTGTATCCATCACCAATGTGAGCAGTTCATTCAAGGTTGTGCAATGGCATGGAGAACACAACTTACCAGTTGAAATCATGATATCACCTGAACATTTCCTTATTAGCCAGCATGAAGCATGGCAAGCATATGCAAAATATCCTGATATTTGTCTGGAATCATGACTGACACTACCTCATGCCACATTAACATAACTGAAATTTGACAAAATAAAAACTTGTAGATCTCAAAATAACATTATTATTGGGACCTGCAGTGTTTTATAATGTTGTCTGCCTCAGTAAACTGCCCATTTGAGTATCTAACAACATGTCATTATTTCCATTCATTTCCATTGCATGTGTTCCCCGAGCAGTTATGTCTGTGTATGAATGTAAACTGTGGTCTCTGCAAGTAATGAGTCATATGAACAGCCACCAAGTTACATTGTTAAAATGAAGACAAGGTGAGATGGCAATATTGTGGAAGCTAGATAAGCCATATGACAAACATTTGACCCAGTCAGCATGTTACTTGGCTGACTCCACATCAATATAAGGAATACAACAGTAATAAATATTTGTAATGTTCAATCATAAACACAGTCACAGCTTGTGACATACGAAAATCTAGTATATGTTGTGCAAACAGTATTGTATGTCTATAACCATATGCATGACCTGCCTACAGTTATTAGCAATCAGTAGCCTGCAAAATGCAAACATCTTGATGATGCTTTCTGATTATGAAATGGTGCAGAGAAATGCCTATGTACACAAGTATCCAAAAACACAGGCTAGAGGTATATTGTAACAAAAACACCTAAGGTATTGTAGGTGGATATAATACCAATGTTGAATTGAAGGGCATGTCCCACAGTCTGGAAATGACAGCGTGAATACTGACACCCATACATTCTGTGAATAAGCAGACTATACACAACAGATTGGTTACTGGGAAACACATCCACACATAAAAGAGTGCAAGAAAATGCATTATAAGCAGCAATCAAAGCAGTACAGGCTTGCATAAAAAGCATCCACCTTAAAATATGTATGAAAGATACATAAACCCAGCTGTCATTCAGGTTGTGGCCTACATTTCAAAAAGTAACTTCAGAAAGCATGGCTTCCTGCTAAACAATATTTAAACATATTTGTATTTCAGTTAGATTTGTAAGTATAGGTACAGTGTGATTATTGCACTTACCTCATGTATGCATGATGGGCATCCTGGCATTCTAAGCAATATACAGTAGAGAGTCGATTATCTGAACTAATTGGGACCAAGGGTAGTTTGAATAATCAAACATACCTTGAACTGGATAAAAAACTTCTAAAATCTTGTTTTTTCTGCACTCAGGGAATACACTTTTCAACCATTCAACAAGTCCAGTAGACAATAAAGAATATTTTTCACACACAAGCAGGCTACAAGTTCAAAAAACATGCACAAGTTAATACATATAACATTTACATATTCAGACTTTATGATTTTTCCAACCCTAAAACTTTGGAAGACTGGGTTCAGATAATTGACGTTTTGGATAACTGATGTTCGGATATTCAAGCCTCTGCTGTACACAGTAATTTAAAAAGATATTGGCCTGTAACAAGGATAAGATGCATTTTATTTAACAAAACATAAAAATTAAGCAAAATACCTTACTCCTTCTGCTGCTCCTCAAGCATATGCATCCAGCCGATGCACAGGGCATGATTTCAGATCCTGTACACATCACCTGAAAAAAGAAAAGAATCACTATGAATGGTGTAGTCCTCAAACAATCACCATATATAACTTGCACTAATACACACATGCATTTTTATATCTTTTGAACATAGTTTGGATGACATGAGATTCAAACCCGCAACACTCATGTATGTTTACACTTGAAACCTGACACCTACCTGCCTAGCGAATCCATCTTACCTGAGAGTGTGCGTTGTGAATGCAGTGAAAATACTTGGGGTTATGAATATGCTGCGATGGGTTACTAATATGGCTCATGGCAGAGGATTTCAAAAAAGGAACATGCTGGGCATGTAGGTAAAAAATTTGCAAGAATGAATTCATGTCAGCACTGTGGTCACAACTGGTAATAGCAATGTAAAACCTTCATCCCTCAGACAGTGGAACAGTGTGATGTATCACATATCTTCTGTTAACAGACACATAAAAGGTGCTGTGCATCGGGGGAACAGTAAGGCATGTGGGTGGACTACATTTACAGATATTCCTTGGCAAAGTGAACATCACAAATCAAATGTATATATCACTGTATCACCCTGATCTGCATTTCAAATGTAAGTTTGTCTATTTGACTCCCTAAAAAGCTTAAATGTAATTGTTGAAGTGAATGTAAGGATAACTAACAAAACACTTGATAGCACTTTTGAAAATAATATCATATTGCACAAAACTATTTGTCAGACATGCAAGCTTTACAAATAACATTGCATTTAAAGAGATGCTGTTAACATAGTATTACAGATTCCAAATAATTTTATAGGAATTTGGTGAATAACTGAGTAATTCATAACTACTCATAAAATAAAAGTTAATATCGATAAGCAATTATTTAGAGAAGAATATTCAAAAATGTGTGAAATAAACAATTATAATTATATGTTTCCCAATGTGGATTTGGACCCACAGCACATCAAGATATAGACATGCTGGCTAATTTCTTTAGAGGCTGAGCTAACAGGCAGCACAAATTTCTTCTTAGCAAACAGGTACTGAATGTGTTTATCCATAGTCCTGCAGATAATGGATGAATACAGAAACTTAAGACAAGTACTGGTTATTATAATCTAAAGAATTAATAGGTATCAATACATAACTGAAAACATCTGAAATCAGGCAGACAGGTATTCCTCCTGGCTTAAACAAATGGGACTCTAGTAAGAATATTCACTATATTAAGAAGAATGAAGTAAACAAGTTATTTATGAGTTACTATTCAGACATATATAGCTAGAGTAGGCAATACTTTCCTACTATAATGGATAACTATGAAATCCATAGTCATCAGCAGCCCATGCACTATAAGCATCAGTGATACATGACTATAGTGGATGTTTGAACTGATGTCTATATGTTGGAAAGTAGATGTACATCTACAATGTTCAGTATTATGTATATTCTAAACATTAGTAAATAAATTTACATTATGGTAATTGAACCCATACTTATATGCCACCATGGTAAACTTTGCCTTTTCTTCAATGTAGTACGATCTCGGAGTTGGAATATTTAATTGGGGGGTGTGGGGAGTGAAGCCCCGCACTTTGGTGGGTTTAGTTTTGGTCCATTTAGGTTTTTTCTCATGGTGGCCAAGTGGTTCCTTTTACAGGGAAAGGATTCCAGCAGTCCATGCTTTAGGATTACTGAAGTTTGAAAGAACTGGGATCGGGTATTTGAGATATGTGATTTTGATGCTTAAATGTAATTTTGATGGGTCAAAGTAGACCTATATATATATATATATATATATATATATATATATATATATATATATATATATATATATATATATATATATATATATATATATATATATATATATATATATATATATATATATATATATATATATATATATATATATATATATATATATATATATATATATATATCTTGTTTGAATTCCCGAACTGCCAGTTGACCGAACCATGAAAGACCGAAACAAGAAACATAAAGAAACACAATCCCGAAATGTTAAAACTTTGAATCCCAAAACACTGAAAACCCAAAAACAAATTTGTTTTCTACATTCCACTGAGACAAAATGCCCCCAAAACACATAAATATTACTACAAACCACCACTATCACACTCCAATAACCACTTTTATGATTCTTCACATTACCACATATATAAAATATAATTAACCTTCTAAACAGAATATTAACTAACAGAAAACATTACCGGCAGGCTTTCACTATACAACCTCAAAACCCAATCTCCACAGTACTATACCCAATCTGAACAACTAAGCAACAAACGCTACAACTATTTATTTCTCCTTCACTTTGCCACCCACACCCTCTGCAAATTAAATATGCCAACTTTGAGATCGCACTAATTTAAGAAAAAGGATAAAACCTAACGATCACTACGCTACAGTTCTCTCTTGACAGCTTCAGTTTACCTACATAAAACTGCACACACTCTACCCTGCCACTTCAAGAAAATGTCATTTAACTTTATCAACAAGAAATTATTTTTAATTACTTTCCTCTACCAAAACTTACACTGCCATACCACTTCTTCACCTATTCTACATGTTTAATAACCATACAATCCTCCAGCGACAGCATGACCTTACAACGTACAGTCCACCATACTTTTTATGTGCTAAAATGACCTTACAACACAGTACAGCTGACCAAAGTCACACCCACTTTCCACGTCACTCACTTTCCCACCCACAGTGTCCTTTTTCTTTTCAATCCCAATCCTATTTTGTCTCCAACTGTCAACTACAGTTAAGTTTTACAGTCCTGTCTCAGACTGTTCAGATTTTTTGTCTTATATTTTGGATCCATGTTTCATATTAGTGGTAAACTAATGCAAAACCTGTAATTCTATCAACTTTCTAAATTTGCAAGATCAATATTTAAAAAATGTCCTGATTTCTTGCTCTAAGAGGCTGAGAGGTACAGTAAGGTTCCTTCCTTGCTTTGCAAATAATCTCAAGAATAATAATTTAGTTTTTAGTGTGATAATTCATTGTGGTTTATTTCTACAGTAACCACAATGAATGATCATTGTAAAAAAAAAAAAAAAAAATTTACTGTCCAGAGCAGTTGTTCCCCGCTTTATTTTAGGCATTGTTCGGATTTCTTGCTTTAAGAGTCTGAGAGGTACGGTATGGTTCCTACCTTGTTTACCAACCACTCCGTGAATTAATAGTTTATTTTTTGGAGCGATCGCTCATTGTGGTTGGGTCCCCCCTTTATTTCAGGCATTGTCCAGATTGCTTGCTCTAAGAGGCTGAGAGGTACGGTATGGTTCCTACCCTGCTTTGCAACTACTCTGTACATTAACAGCTTAGTTTTTAGAGTGATCATTCTTCGTGGTTCATTTCTACAATAACCACAATGAATGATCACTGTAAAAAGAAAACTTTTACTATCTGGAGCAGTTGGTTACTGCATACCAGTAGGTTCTGTTCAGATTTCTTGCTCTAAGAGGATGAGAGGTATGGCATAGACTACCTCCAAACTGTACATGCTTTTCACAGAATTCTGGATTTTTTTTTTGTATTTTGGGTCTGTTTATCATAAAATTGTGTTTTTTTAGCAAATTAGTGGCAAATCAGTACAGTCTGGCTGAAGACCACATTCCTGTTTGAATATTTATTCACTGAAATCACATGATCTTACTACAACACCTGCTGGCAAGGGAAAAGGTGGTGTTGCTCAGCGATATAAGCTGAGAGGTGACTATAGGCCAGCTTCTCAAAGACTTCTATTACAGCAAGAATTACAGAAATGGACTCAAAAGTTTGAAAATCAGAGTAGGTTATTAGTTTTGTGGAATGGGTTACTTATGTTCATCTTTTCAAGTACTGGAGAATATATTTCTGCATAGGCAGAGGTTGAATATGGCTTTAATGGGGGGTATTTGGCAAAGGCTATTATAAACCATGGGTGGAGGTGATCTCAGCCAGGGAGATGGTATTTTGGTAGACTGGAAGTTATGTTTTTTTTTATTTTCTTTCACTTCAATTGCTTTGATGATAAAAGTAGATGAGGTTGAGATAGAGTAGAGGAGGAGAGACAACAGGAAAAGTGGAGGGGGGTTGATTACCCCAGAAGAAAATAGCTTTGTGTCCCTTAATACTTTTTTGGGTAGATCATAAGTTCATAAGTAAGTACTAGGCTAGCTGCCCTTGCTGGCCATTTTAAGCCTAGCCAGTTTTTTCTGCTCAAAATAACCTATCCCAATTGGTTACAGATTGGCCTTACTCATACCATGGTTGATAATTATATATTATCCCTAATAAGAATAACTGGGATCATACTATAGATAATTTAAGGGGAGCCATGCATGGGGTAAGGCATTTAGGAGCTGCCTCTGTCCACTAGTAGTACAGTGGGCAGTCCTGGGATACATTTTTCTGTTTCCCATCTATAGAGTAAAGTTGTGCTTGTAAATGGACAGGAGTAAACTTTTTTTTTTAATGTGGATGGGGAGTCTGTTTCACTACAGCAGTATTCTTTGATAAATATACTTCTCCCTCCAAACTATTCTGTTGATGTTGCAGAAGAGGCTTAAATCCCTAATACCAAGTATCTCTTAAGCCATTTGACTTTCTGATGTGCAGTAAATCAGTAATGGGTCAGAGGATGCATTGTATGCTAGACACAGGTCACCTCTTAGCAGTCTGTAGGATACTGAGTATCATAGCTCTCAAGCTCTCAGCACAAGAAATCTGGACAAAGCCAAAAATAGTGGGGGTATATATGCTCAAAAATAGGGACAGGTTTTAAATACTGTTCTTATAAACTTAGACAGTTGTTAGAATAATAGATTTTGCATTATTATATATTTTCTGAAGGATGCAAAGTCTGAAACTCAAATGTCTGTCATTATTATTGTTTAGTGACTTCAATCCTCAGTGATTTGCCAAAAAAACACCAATTTTATTAGGAACAGACCAAAAATATGAGGTAAAAATCTGGACATTCTGTAAAAATCTGAACAATTGAGAGGTATGCGGAGTATGGTGACAGGGTTTTGAGTCAGTCCATGTAGGCTTGTTCTGTAGGCCTTGTATCCTTTTAGTAAGTTGCTCCAGTTGTTGCATGTGTCTGGACAGATACATGCTAAAGGGGGCGTAATATTCAATGACTATCTTAATGAGAGCTGAGTTAAGGGGGAGAGTGGCATCCCAAGATCTAGACACAATCCCTTGTTTATAAGCAGTGCAACATAGTTGGTCAAAAGTTAGGTTTTTGTCCACATAAGTTCCCAAATCCCAAGCAAATGGGTAAAGTCGTAGGGAAGAATCCTGGCACTAGACAAGCAACTAACTATCAATCTTTCTTTGCTCAGTCTGGTAAGACATACATCTGTATGTCTTGCAACTGAGTCACCTATAACAAGAAAGTTTGGTTGGGTCGATGCCTACCTTACGGACTCAGCATCTGTGACTTTATACTCCTTATGCTCTATGAGGAAGTAGGCTTAATTTGCTTTGATGTTTAGGCAAGTTAATCTTTAGAACCTCAGCATTTAATGGATTATGGGAGTTGTAATGGTGTTTGAGAGGTGTGACGTGTGGTGTACTGCTGAAGATTTTGGTGTCCGAGTTTAATGTGTGTGAGATTTTTCCTCCAAGGATATTATATATGTACATCTCTCACACATTGTATTATGCTTTTTGAGTAATAGATGATAGTCAGAGAGCATGAGACATTTCTTACACTGTCTCAAAATAGCCATCTCAATCCGGCTGTCTCGATAAATTGTGTGGATTGCTAGTCCATGATATTGACAAGAATGACTCTGGGGGCAGGGGTAACTATAATTGCTTAGAGTTTAATTTTAAAATAATGTCTGTGTGGACTTGCTGGTAAGTATTTAAATTGCAATACAAAATAACTAGACTGGAAACCTTCTTCTACCACCAGTAAGAACCAATAAACTAATTATAATAAAATATACTCACTAATTTGATACTAAGATCACTGTAAACAATACGCTCAATATTAAGTAATTTTATCGAAGGTCTTTTAACCTGGTGAGTAGTTTAAGTGGAGAGACTTTGCAAATTGATACTTATGTGCTTTTTGTCAACAGCCAATAAGTGGGGAAATGGTGAAAACACGTATTTGTCTTTCTCTGTGTAGTAGAACTATTAGCAAATAGTTTATAAAGGTTCAACAAATGTTTTCTTAGCTTTTAAAGTGTTGGGCTGTTTCCATGTTTTCCAGGTTTCATCACTGAATTTTAATAAAGACTTAAGGGAAGCAATTATTTGTAGTGTTTGCAGTAGGGCTGTAAGTGTCAGGGGTGATATGTCTTGGTCTTTTGTGTTGAAAATTTGGTGACCAGTCTAACTGAGTGAATGAGTAATATATCAAGCTTGGCAATGTGCATACTAGTTTTAGGTACAAAAGATATTATGTTGGTGTAAAGGTGGTTTATTTATCTTTGAATTTTAAACAGAATTGGGCAGTGGTCACTTAATGAGGGTTAAGAATGGTAATGTCAGTAACAGGGTGTGGACTATTATGTACTACTAAGTCTAGAAGGGCATGCTTATCAGAAATGAACTTGGGTTGAATGAATTCTGCAATGATTTGGTTCAGGCCTACATCAGTCAACCAGTCATATATGCTTAGGCTCCTGTTGACTAGCAGGTTATTGTTGAAACCTTCCATAATGCAGTGTTAGTATCAGTGTCAGTGCTCAAAAGGTATCCCAATTGCCTTCGACGCTGGAAGATCAGAAAACTTTGTGTTCTATTCCCACCTCAGGTGATCAGATTAAATTTCAGATTGCTGACACTGCAATGCATCAGTAGAGGGATGCTGCACCCTTGAATGTGTGATGGCCTTCAGATGAAATGTTAAACTAGTATGCTACCTGCTTGAGTTGGTGGTAGCTCAGGTGGATGTAAGACACCTGTGGCATGCACCAAAAAGAGTAGTGGAGGTTACCTGATGCACTATTGATATTTCTCTTGGTAGTATGGATAACAGCTTGGGTCTCTTCTGAAAAGAGGTTACTTGCTTACTGGAACTAACCTGGTCAACAGACAATAAATAAATAAATGATCATGCTTTTGTTGGAAGGATTGCTATACTAATGGATTTGAGTACCTACCCATCATACATTTGTGTGGGAAGTTGGAGGAAGCAGTTATTATGTCTTGGCATGGGAAATCGTAGGGAAGATGTAAGTAACTGCTAAGTTATGGTCTAGGGTGTTATATAGTGAGATTTTAAGATCTAACCAGTTGGTGTCATGTCCTTTACAGTGGTCAGTTTGTAACTTCGATTTTGGGACAAGAATGATTTGAAAAAGATCAAGGCTACCGCTCCCATTCTAGTTCCTGAGCTATGCTTTAACTTGTATCCAAGGATCTGAAAGTGTATGGGTGGGGTAGAATCATTTTATCAAGGATTCTGTGATAGCAACAGTGTTGGGGAGTAGGATATTACAAAAGGAGCCCAGTCATTCTAGTTTGTTGTTGATGTCTGCATTAACAGAAGGCAGCATTTGAGAGAGGGCTGGAGGAAAGAGGGGGAAGGTATGGGCCTCAGTTGTTATGATTAGTGCTGGGTTGTGCCCATTGTTTCGTTATAACATCAGTAGAGTAAGAACAGGACAGAACTTAAAGAGGACCTTTTGTCTTGAAGACAGTCATGATTTTTTTTGCTGGGTGATGACTGGAGAAGATGTGAATGGTACCAGCTGAGGTGGGTGTACTAGCAGATGAGAATTTGTGGATGTCGATAATCATGTCATGGTTATAGGAACTGATGTTTCTGAATAATTATTTCTTTGATGTTGTAATGGGTTAGTGAGCTCCCTAGTGGGAGATCAAAGATGCATTTATGTTTGGTTGTATGAGAGTTGACTGAAGGGAGGGAAATTGTCATGACAAACTGATTATGATTTTTAAGTATTTCTGACAATGACCTATGAGGTTTTGCCAATCTTTTATAAAATACATGTAAAATAAGTATATTTTGAAATATATAAGGCTAGTCTGTTTGGTTTGTAATATTAGTAAGTAGTAATGATGACAAGCTACTAGGAGCAGTGGAAATAAGTAGTACAACTGGATTATTACACTGAATACTGCAGCATGTATTTTAATTGTTTTGGCATATACTGTAGCATGCATTCTAATTGTTTTAGTATATGTGTTTAAGATAATTTGAAGGCTGCACAAAAGGGGGTGTGGAGGAGTTGGAATAAATTTGTGAATCTGTGGGGTGGTTAGGAATTAGTGGGCAGGTGTAGAGCATTAGCTGTAGTCAAACAGTCTGTGTCCATGCAGTCTAGACATGGGTCTTAGAAGGGAAACTTGGGAAAACTATAGGATCATAGGATAATAGAAGTTACTAGGCTATTGGCCCTGAGGTCCTTACAAGCCTAGCTGAGAATTTAGCCCATGTTCCGACAAGTCATCTCCCATTGCCCCTGTCCAGCAGGGACAGAGGTAGAATCCCAGGGATGTATTTTCTGTTCCTCATCCCATTATCCAGGTTGCACATAAAAAGAGAGACCATTTTTTTTTAACATTCTACAAACAGTAAAGAGTTACATGAAGCTTACCACATGGAAAAGACTGTCTCATTAAGCAGGGGAGGGGGATTAGAAATGGCAAGAAATACCACTCGCTGGATTCTGGAACACTTAGGGGATGTTAGGAGGCAGAAGTTAGAAAGCCCAGTATCTACCCATTTCTTGTCCAAACACAAGGGGTACACACAACAGTTTGTTTTTCAGTGTTCTAGCACAACCAAATGGTAACAGGGGAAATTTTAAAAGAGAATTAAATAGACTTGAGAGCAGGATGATTATTAATTATCATACACTGTTTCCTAATGGAATGAAATGAATTTAGAGAATAATTTGACTGTTTAAAAATAGGAAATATGTATATATTTAGAAATGTTGAAAAATATTTTTATATAAAAAATATTTTTTTTAAAGAACGTGTGTATAATCATATTTACAATGTTGTGTATGTGGTTAAGTGCAGTTTCTCAAAGTCTATGAATTTTTTATAAATTGGATTCTTAATTAGTTAATTAATTAATTGGTACTTGGTATGTGTGTATATATAGTGATGGGATTGTATCAAAGGAGTATTCCAGGAGAAGGCGAAAGGCAGAGGTACCAGAACTGTGAACTGTGTTATTAAAAGAATCATTTCTGTCCTTTGGAGTGGTCTTCCTTCCTTAGTGGATTTTGTGTCTTTTGGAGTTGTTTCTTTGGATGTGTTTTGGATCAGTACCACTCTCCATGCTGAGATGTACAGCTAAAAGAAATTTCAATTACATTTACAATGGCATGGCATGCTTTAACTCACTAACACTTATGTGTTGTGGAATGTCACACCTCTAGCTGTCTACACCCATCTTGCATTCCAAAGCATTTAAAAAGCATTAGATAAACAAATGCAAATATTGTGTGAATGATAAAGGCTATTAAAACTGTACAAACAGCAATGTTATCAGTAAGAATTATTCTTTACAGAAATAATAGTCAGTGCATTCATAGTCTTCCCATAACTATGTATTTGCTATACTTTCAGAAACAAATTGGCATATCTTGGAAACTGTACAGACTAGTTATATAGTGTCAGAACATGCATGTTCGCCAGACATAAGCTTTCATATAACAAGAAATTCTTCTATCATTACATGTTTATTAAGATATTTACAGAAATATGAAGCATATCCTTAATTGTACAATTGACAATATAAATGCCACTAGATACTGCGTAAGATATATAACTTACAATGCAACCTGATGTCATTTGACAATTTGTAAGTCACTTGTTTTTTGAAGTATTAAATACATATGGAAATATTATTGATTTTCATAAGTACTAACAAACGACTGCATATCTCAGGTACAGTGTGATATAAAAGGGCATGGACAGTGAATTTTCCTGTCTCCCACCATGGCATATCACACTATACCCCTTAATATCATGTAGGGCTCTCAGAAATGAAAATATGAACACAGATATGAAAATATGAATAATAAGTGACAATTTCTTTGCTGTAACACATCCTAGATTAACAATATTGGTGTCATTTTGTTAATAACACTGTATCCTTTCTAATACTATATATTATTAGCAGTCACTAAGTTAAGGAAGATAGACCAAAAAATGGTCTGGATGCCATAAGGAGCTATAGGTGTGAACTGGAGGCATGCAAAAAAGGAGGCATAGGCTTGAATAAGTTAAACTTGTGGTGTATCTGCGGAATTAAGGATTTTCAGTCTTCTGTGACACATCCTTGATTTTTTCAGAATGGCAGTTCAGAGAAGAGACAGGTGGGGTTGTGCATTGTTACTGTTCTTCACAGAGGAATACAAACTGGACTGAAATAATATAGAGCAGAATATCAGTAAAGGTAGGACCAAGGGAAAAAAGGCAGTAGCAGGAGGGTAAAACATATTTCTCAGTGTAGTTAAACTCTAACTGTATAGGAAATCAGCATACAATGCCCAAATCTCAAATGTTATATAAGAAACAGAATGCCACATCTAATAATCTGCTAGTTAAATCACTGAAAAAGCAACATAGAACTTGCCTTACTGTACTAATCATACAATGAATTGAGAAAAGAGAACAGTAACACAGATGTTCAGATCACAAGTGATGACTGACATTAAAATACAGTTCCCACATGAATACTGCACAAAAGACTTAACCCAAAGCTTTAATTCATATAAGCCAAATAAGTACTGCTATCTAATTGCATCAGACATATGTGGAATCACTTAAAACAAAAGTTTTAATCGACACAAGCCAAATTGCTATAGTTTCTCATTTCATCAAATGCAAGTAGCCTGTTTAAAATTAATACAATTACTTAAATGGTTAGTGAGGCTGATTGGGTTTGTTGCTATAAACCCCCTTATCAGATGGGAATGAAAGCAGCAGACTCCACTGTAATATTGTTTGCTATGTGAAAAGACAGCCAGGTTACAGAGAAAATACAGTTACATGTATGTGAGTGGGAGAATGTTGCTACAATAGAGAATGTTTTACAAATTGTTTGCGTGCAAAGCTTAAATCAGGTGAACAATCCAATGAAGATTACACCTCCCTTTTTAGCAGAAGTCTGTCAATCTGCATCTGCACAATATAGACTTTGGGCCTAAAAGGGTACTGCTGCTGCAGGTTCATGTAACTAAATTCTTCACCCACTCTTATTTTGATGTAGAAATCAAAATAAAATAGAATGACTGAAATTTTGTAAAACTGTAGCACAGGTTGCAAAAGAGTGCAAGCTGGAAGGGTTTTAGTGTGCTGAAAACAGCAAAGAGACAAATTTAGTGTTACCCCACTGGAAGGACCGGATCACTGAGGGAAACATTACAGCTGAGAAGCTGTATCACCACCTGTGCCCAGGTGTGCAGCTAAAGGAACCATCAATCACTTTTATAGTGATTTCACATGTCTTTAAACCTCTGCTGTAACTCGGTGTTTAAGGATATTCTGTCCACTGTGGAACTTCTTTTTTTCTCCCCAGAATGGTAGTTCAGATAAAAGATGGGGCAAAGTTACTGCTATTCTCAAAGAAATAAATAGACTGGATATAACTGATACACGCAAGGCGTATTCTCTGGAGTGCTCCTTTTTACCATCTGTATAAATACTTGCTTCTCAACCTAGCATCCCAGACACCTTCTACATTGATGGCATGGTATTCTAGCCAAGTGACAAGATACATAGAAAGTGTACTGCACAGGAAAAGACAGCTCAATATTTGTTTTACTGCCTTCTCTTCTTTTGGATAACTCCTGCAGATGGTGATGGCAAGCTGGCTGATATTTTCTTTTGATTTACTTTGTACATTGTCAAGAAGTGTGTGTGTGGGGGATTTCTAATGAGCAAGGAACCAGTCATCATTATCATCATCAACAACGTTTTTGCATTTTCGACATGGGGTCAGGGTGTCATGTCACTCGTCACCATCTCTCCCTATACAGTGACACTCTCCTACCTACTTTGACACTCATACCTTACTGTCACATATTTTCTCTCACACAATCCATCCATCCATCTCTTTGCTGAATGTCCTGGTTTCCTCTTGCCTTCTTCCTGTCTGGCCCAAATATTCTTCCCCAGATTGTCTTCTGCTTTCTGGCACATGTGCCCAAACTACCGTAATCTCTTCTCTTTTAACTTTTCTGCAATTGAAGTTACTTTGGCTTCTGATCTTGTGTCCTTATTTCATCCTACCCCCTTTTCAGGCACTTCATCTCCATGACCTCTAGCTTCCTTCAGTTGTTCTGCCTTTCTGCCCCTACCATGTACCATATAGCAGTACTTGTTGCAACATTGTTTTGTACACCTTACTTTTCAGCTTCTTTGGCATTCTTCTGTCATTCACTACACCTGAGACTATGCCAGCTAGCTGCAGCCCCTCTGATTCTAGATTTGACCTCCTCATTCAGACTTCCCTTCTCTTCAAACACCCATCCCATATACCTGAAACTGCTAACCTGTTCCACTGTCTTTCCTTCTATCTCAATTCCCTGCTTCTACTGATTTCCCCAATTTGCTGTCATTACCACTATCTTATCTGTACTTAGTTTCATCCCATGTGCCTTCAGTTTTGCATTCCGTTCCCCTAACCTTTGTTGAAGTCCCTGTTCAGAGTCTGCCTAAAATGCCACATTGTCTGCATACAGCAGCTTTGTCAATCTGTCCCCTCTGACCTTTTTGCTAATGTAGTCCCTCACCAGTATGGACAGCAGTGGGTTCAGAGTTGAACCTTGATACACATGCCCTCCCACTGCGATCCCCTCTGTGACACAAAGCACTGTTAGTACTTGAGTCATTAAGTGCTTGTACATAGCTTTCCCTGATTTTACCAACATTTCTGAGACTTCAAACCACCATAGGACTTCCCAAATTAGCTTTCTAAGGACCTTGTCACATGCTTTCTTTAAGTCTAGGAATGCCCAGTTGGGCTTTTTCTTCATTTTTAGCCCCTTTCTCAATTATCTGTTTCACTACAAACATTGGTTCAGTTGTGCTGCATCCTCATATGAATCTGAACTGCTCATCTCCCATCTTACTTTCAACTACTCAGCTTATTCATTTATCAATCAGCCTGTCCAGGACTTTTATGCAGTGTGATAGGCGTTTGATTCCTCTGTACTACTCACAGTTGTGAATATCCCATTTGCTCTTGAATGCTGGCATTAATATGCTTATTCTCCAGTTATTTGGGATATCCCTTTCTCTCCATACTGCTATGAGTACCCTCAGTAGCCATTTCTTCCCTCTCTAATCCATTGTCCAACATCATAATCATATCTACTGTGACCTCATCTGAGACTGCTGCTTTTTCTGACTTTATTTTCCTCAGTGCTGTTCTTCCTTCTCCTACTGTAGACTCCTCCTCTTCTCTTACCATAAGATGTGTCTGGGGCAGTACAGTTTCTGTGGGGCTTTCTTCATTTAGAAGCTGCTGGAAGTACTCCTTCCATCTGCTTCAATGTCCTGTGGGGTGATGAGCAAGTTGTTGCTGACTTCCCTTATTAAAGGTGCCTGACTATCTTCTTTATCTGTGCCTTGCAACCTGATAGAATTTCCTTGTGCCATCCACTGAGTCACTTTCCATAAGTTTGTGGATTGCCTCTGTTGCCTTGTTCTTTGCTATTGAAACTCCTCTTTTAACCACTTTGTTAGCCAACCAGTATTCCTTCCTAGCCTGGTTTGCCTTTTCTATCTCCCACTTTTTCCAGCACTCCATTTTCTTTTGATAACGTCCTGGACTTATGCATTCTACCACAAGCTTTCCTTAAGTACCTTATTTTATAGATTCATAGATTATTACTAGACTAATGACCTGGAGGGCCTTTCTAAGCCTAGTCAAGTTTTCCCAAGAGAATAGTGATGTCCTGTATCCAAATAGGACATCGAGAGCCAGGCATTTATAAGCTACCTCTGTCCATAAGGGACATGAGTGTCAGGCCCGCTGTAAATTTCCCATTCCCCATCCACTGGTCTTGGTTGTGCTTAAACTGGGCAATAGCCAAACTTAGCTTCAAATGGGTGGGAAGCCTGCTCCACAAGAGAGGCAGTCTCTGGCACACATACCTTTCTCTCCAGCTTGTTCTGTTTAAGTCACATACAAAATTCAGGTCCCTAGTCCTTGTACTTCTGGTACTCTTTGACTTACGAATATGTAGGAGATTCATAAGTCTGGGGTATGCAGATGCCTTGTTAGCCAGGCATAGATCACCCCTCAGAAATCTATAGGAGACTGAGTTGAAGGAAAGGACTTTAAGGTGCTCTACATATTGCAGGTTTTTTACACTTTGCATTCTTTTTGTAAGGAACCTCTGAGGTCTCTGTTTTTGCTGCATATGCCTGGTCAGGTACATAGCAAAGGGAGCATTGATGGGTGCCCAAATCCCTGACCACTGAGTCAACTCTTAGGGGCATATTATCAACATGGTAATTAGATGGGATGGTTGACTTCCCAAAGGGTAAAATTATGTATTTCTTAGCACTGAATTTAAGACCATGGCTTAGACACCATCTGTTAGTCAGAGATGGACCTTCTTGAAGAATGCTGATGTCTGCAGGGGAGTCAATGATAACCCCCAGCCTGCAGTCATCTGCAAAGTTAGTCAGCCATAAACCTTCAACGTTTACTTCCATTTCAGAGAAACAGATGCCAAAAAGGAGTGGGCCCAGTACCGAGTCATGGGGGACTTTGCTAGTGAATGGCCTTTTGGTGGAGGTGGCCTCAACTAATTTGACCTACTGGGTTCTATCGGTCATTCAGTTTACTATCCAGTGGGTGATAAAAGGGTATATACCTACATTAGTGAGCTTGTCTATAATGCTTGAGTGAGGTATTGTATCAAACTTCTTGCCAAGGTCGAGGTAAATTGTGTGCACAATCTTACCTTCATCCAGTGCTTAGTTGACCACCTCAGAAAAAGTCAACCAGATTTAATAGTCATGATTTAACTTTAAGAAAGCCAAACTGTAATGAGTCCAGGGTTTGCAGGTTGCCTATGTCCTCATTTATCATGTCCATGATGATTCTTTCCATGGTCTTACATATGAGGCTGGTAAAACGTATGGGCGTGTAGTTACCTGGATCACAGGCTGGACCTTCTTTGTGTAGGGGAATGACTGTAACCATGTTCCATTCCTTGAGTACAAAACCTGACTGAAGGCTCCAGCTGAAAAGTGATTCAAGTGGACCAGAGAGGTCATATTTCATGTTATTTATTAAACATTCCGGAATGTTACCTGGGCCCATCGATGCTGTGTTTCTGTTTTTGGACCTGTTCCTTACTAATGGGTGGGGGGATTTTTATATGTGGCATTTTCTTTGGACTATTGAGTGGGGGGAATGGGCGGAGAAATTTGAGCTGAATCTGACAGCCAAATGTTTGGCAATGGCCTCCAGTTTAGTGTGGGAAATGTCATTTAGAATAAGTTTTGCGCATTGTTGTGTATTTCTCCTGAGGTTACGGACATAGCTGTATAAAGCTTTGTGTTGTTCTTTGCCCAAGAAGCTATTTTATTTTTCACCGTTAGCCTTTCATGTATTAATTAACCCTCTTAGCTGCCTGTGTAGATTGGTAAGGGAACTTTTAGTATGTATGGCTTTGTTTCTCTTACTTTTGGTTAATATTTTTTTTTCTGTTATATAATCAATTGATATTGTGATTCCACCATGGTGGCTTGCCTTTTGAGTTTGTCTTATTCTCAATACGAATGGGCACAACTCACCCTATACAGCTATCAGTGTGGTTGTACAGTGATTCTGTAAATAACTCAGCATGTACTATCGTGTTTACTGGGTTTGGGGGTGGTTGGAATTAAGCCAAGGTATGGCTTATTAGAGAGAGGTTAGCCTTGAAATAGTTCCTAAAGGTTTTTGGTTTCACTGGATCCCAGGATTTAATTTTTATTTCAAGTAATACTGCCTTATGATCAGATGTGACAAGTGAAAACATTACATTGGTTGAGGAACATCAGCCCCGTGTTCTTGATTACAAGGTCAAGGATGTTTGTACTTCTGGTAGGAGAATGGACTAACTGCTCCAGGATGTTGGTATTAACAATGTTTTGGAATTGATGGGCTTGTGCATTAGAAGATTTCCAGTCTATAGAGGGGTAGTTCAAATCCCCATGAATGTTGTATTGGGTTGAATGGTAAGGGACTCTAGTATATTGAGATAAGTTGTATGAGTTTCCTGGGACAAGGAGGGGACCTACAATTTGCAAGGATATGGTATAACATCCTATTTATGGTGCACATGTATGAATTCCAGTTGGTCATACATTTAATTAGTCTGGATGTGAGGTTGTTTTTAATATAGACTGAGACACATCCACCTTTAGTTCCCTCCTGTGCAGTAGCTGGTCTAAAGGTGTCAAAGGCATTATAAATTTGCATTGCTGAGGTACTCTCTATGACTTTAAAACATGGATGTCTATACTATCCAGTGTGAGGAAGGCTTGCAGAGTGGACTTTTTTATTAAGGCTTATAGCAATAAGCAGTACCACCTTCAGATATTCCTTCACAGGTTCAGTAAAGTTTATCAGTCTGAATTGCGTAAAAAAGGCACTATGGGGACTGAAAAAAGTATTTTCCAATATCTGAAAGCCTACAGGAGAAAAGTGCAGACCATCCATGACAAAGCAGTGTGATCTCTCAACCATGTCCTCCCAGGATGTCAAATACTGTACCCCCCTGGATTGACACCAGAAATTAAGTTAATTGCTAAAATCAATCATCTTCTGCTGGTAACATGGCATCATCCTTGGAGAAGGTGGTATACTGCTCCGTGCTAAGCTTATACCTGCCTGAGACACAATCAGTGAGCTCAATCATGTCTCACTTCATACAGTCAAGGGTGGTATGTCTCAGGTCATTAACACCCACATGAACTATGACATAGTCATACTGGTACCTGTGGTTCAGTGAGTGCCTGTGTGACTTGATGGATCCTAGCCCCAGAAAGGCAGCTAACTATGACTCTCTCCTTATTTAATCTGGTGAGGGGGGCATCATTGTGCCTCATAATAGAATTGCCAATGACCAGGAAATTTGGCTGTGCACTGGTTTGATTTAAGGGCTTAGCAGCAGCGGCATCAGATACAGTGTTAATATGTGTAGCTGTGGGCAGTGACAACCCTTTCTTTGAATGTACCATACAGGATGTCTTAATGTTTTAGGATTGCCACTTGTAAGTGGATCAGTATAAGTAATTTTATGTGTAGGGCCTTTATCCTGTGTAGTAGACATGATGCAGTTGTCACTGACTACCTCTACAGGATTAGTTTTGGTTTTATGAGGAAGTTTTTTCTCCAGCATTAAAGTGTATTTACACCTCCCCCATACTTTACCTGCTTTATTAAGAATAAGTGGGTTGTCAGTGTACATGAGGCAATTGCTACAATGCCTCTGAATTAATTATCTCAACAAGACTCGCCACAGAGAGAGTCAGGAAGTGCATATCCATAGCTACTGATCTACTACAGAGGAGTGAGGGAAATTTAAATACTGAATAGTTCAATAAGACAAGGAAAATGAGTGTAGACCACAAACCTTGCTAATGTAAAATAACTGCTTTGGAACTCAAGTGCTTAAATCAGAACAAAGACACTTAAAATAATAGGTGGCACAGTGGTGCACCAGTTCGCATTGTCACCTCACAGCAAGACATTTTATTTGGCATCAAGGCAGAAGAAGTATTAAAAAAGATGGAAGAAAAAGCGATTCTCAGCTGGGTTGCTTTTTATGCGGTGTCTGCTGTCCTCCCCGCATTTAAGTGGGTTCCCTCCAGGTGGTCTGCTTTCCTCCCACATTCCAAAGACATGCTTCTGGAGCATTTCTCCCTGGACCTCTGCTGAAAATGGACTCTCTCCCAGTCCATCCAAGTAAATGGTAAATAAAATAAAATAAAAACTGGATAAGCAACACTCAGTTATGTGCAAACTAGATGCTCTAGTAGTTAAAAAAATTGTCTGGACAGTAATGAAGTCATACCTCTCAAGTGTACCTCATTACGAGGAACGTACCTCAATTGGGGTCTTAAAAAGTTCATGTTCCTCGAAGTTCCTCAAAGTTCCACATTGAAAGAGTCTGTCACACATTCAGTGTTAGGAATTTTTTTAAGTGAAATCCATGGTAAGTAGAAGTTAATCATATTAATTCATTAAAGGATCTTCCTTATGAGTAAAACCAGCATATTTTAACCATCCTATGACATTCCTAGTTGAAGTTGTTAATAAGCCATTAGTATGTGTTCCACGTTTTGCCCATTTGTCCCACATTATGAAGGCGAGTGTTCCTCATTTTGGAGATGGAAGGTTGAGAGCTATGAATGAAGCAAGAGTTTAGACCACAGACCTTCCTAATGTAAAATAATAGGTTTGTTACCACAGAAGATAATTCCAGTTTAAGAGATTAAGGGACAGGGCCTTCCCAGCTAATCTCTCAGTCGAATGAGCTAATGAGATGGGAATAGGAGGAGTTTCCTAAATCAGATTTATAGTAGGGGAGAGGCCATCTCAAGAGGCACATAGTTTAAAAGGAAAACAGGAAAACATCAAACACAGACAGAAATCAGCAATAGTCAGTCAGAAAATAGCAAAGCAAACAAGCACTACTACAGCTAAATACAGAAGACACTAAATATTTGTAACGATCCACTAATTAGCTGGATGTTGTTCACTATCTGCAAAATAATTATTTTCTTCCTGATCCTAGCCAACAAAAAAAAAAGTAAAACAAAATGCAATATAAGAAAAAAGATAAAAAATAGAAGTAACCGAAACTTACATAAATAACGTCAATCCAAAATCAAATGCAGACAGAGCTCAGCAATAGTCAGGTAGAAAACAGCTAGTCAAACAAGCACTACTCCTAGGGTTGACACATTTTGTTGTGGCTAAAACCAGATTTAGGCCACACCACTTGTACCTCCCATAACCCCATCAATATCTCACCCACTTTCCATCACCCATTTCATGACATCATTGTCACATAATCCGAGAGGGAATGCTGTCTTTTTCTGTTTGTGATGTTTTATTTCTGTGGATTTGCTATGCTTTTTGTGTTTTCTGGACTACCAGACAATCAGTTTGATTTCTGGATAGCCCAGAAAAAAATGGATATGTGGCAATGCTAACTACTCCATACCTGGCTCAACCACATATCTGCTTTGTAGCTCTTACTCATGTTGTTTGGAGGCTCT
>NC_056744.1:246564375-246609375 GCF_019279795.1 Protopterus annectens
ACCACAATGGAAATGGGAAATCAAAAGCAGAGACAGAGGACATTGGCAGGAGTGACATCTAATATTTTTGCCAGTTATGAGCTCCTCAGTGGTGTGGATGGAGGTGGAAAAACAGGACAGTGCAGTGAGAAGACTGTGATATGAGTTGTGGGAGCCTAGTATGAACCCTGCCGCATGAGCCCGGCATTGTGAGGGCAGTATA
This sequence comes from Protopterus annectens, assembly GCF_019279795.1. NCBI lineage: Eukaryota > Metazoa > Chordata > Ceratodontiformes > Protopteridae > Protopterus > Protopterus annectens. Next base: position 246,564,578 of record NC_056744.1, read on the forward strand.
GCCTCAGATGCCCCCAGACACAGATGTATCAGAGCTGGATAAGCTGGAAGGGTATATTGCTTGCACAAAGAGTGATTTTTCCCAAAGACTGCCTGTGTAATGACCAACCTTAGCATAGTTTTGAGGACAGAGATACCTCAACTGTGGCAGGTGCACACTGTGTATCTTGTAGTGGTCATTCTGTCTATTCACCATGAGTCTGCACAAGTATGCCAGCGAAGTGTATACTCTGGAGTAGGATACCAGTGGCAATACAGGTTATCATTGTTAGAAAGGTGGTCAATGTAGCCATGGGCCAACATGTTGCACACAAGACCAGTCATGGCATAATGCTTGGCCTCCACTTTCTCCAAAACATCATGCATAATAACTCCAACCATCTCTATTTTTGCAATGTGTAGTAGTGAATAGTGTCCAGATATTCGCACTCACATGCACTGACTGGGTTTAAGAGTTAGACACATGTCAGAGGCTCTCTGGGACTGTGGATGATGCTGTGTTGCACCACAAGCTCACCTTACAGTTGGTGTTTAAATGTTACAAGCAGTGAATTCTTCCACTGTGTCCTGGGCCTCCACTAGCAGTGAATGTGAAATTGGTAAAGATGGGTGGTCAGTGTGTGTAGTTTGTTGGGGGTGTAAGAGTTGGCTACATTCCTACCCTTGTATGCGCAGTTTTTGGGGAGTGTAAGTCAATGTGCATGTTGGTGTCATCATCATCAGATGTTGGCTGGGGAGTGCCCGCAGGCTATTGTTATTTCCCAGCCTCTACATATGTCATATTCCATGGCAACACAATACACATGATAAACCATGTGAATATGTAAACCATGCCTCATGCCTCATGATATTCATGCCACAGGCAGTTGTAGTCTCATAGTTAGATATGAACACCTAACAGCAGTTCCAGGCATTTGTATGTCCAAAGTACCTATTTAGAGCAGAGGAGATGGTTACAACATGCATTGTTGCATGGGTGTACACTCAATGGCAGTGTGCCATGCTGGTCCATGTGAGATATTTGAAACATCCAGCCACCCCATAATCTATGCTGATACTGCAATCTGTGATTACTGTCTCACTAGAGTCAACATAAAGGGAAGCCAGAAAGAGATTTTCCTTTGTGAGGGTGGAACTGGACAAAGAACTTGATGTCATCAGTGGCACTGTGTTGTTCTGTGCCTTCTCTGTATTATTTCATATCATTTGCATGTTTCTGACATTGATATCTGGTGTTACTCCAACAGCAGTGCTGACATCCTGCACTGCTGTTTCCTGCACACAGTCATGTACAGGATGGTATGTACCCCCTCACCTTAACAGCTACCACTCAGATGCCTTGAGTGCCTGCAGCAAGATATCAGTTTCTGCAGGGCAGAACTTGTCCACTCTCTGCTCCCATCCCCTTTGGAGAGCATCTGAACAGCCCAGGGGGAGGGGGCGAGACATAGCTGGTTGGATGGGTAGAGTATGAGTTCCTCAAATGTTATGGACACTGCCAAGGGCTCCAGGACTGAGGAGGAAGGGGTGCCAGTGCTGTATTTATGGGCTGCCATCTGTTTCTAAATGTGTTTGTGAGTGCAGTGGATTACAAATGCTGATGTTACAAACCTATGGTTGTCTTGATGGCAGGTTGGTTATCCTCTGTCAGTAGGCTGCAACCCTCCCAGTTAAATGTATCTGTGAAATGGTGCATGACTTTAGAACTGTAGAGATACAAGTGTCTGGTATAGCACCTCCCCACTAATGTTACCCACATAACGATTCAAATGCAAATAGCATTCAAAAGTGAAGTAATTACTTGTGCCCTGAATCTTTTACCATAGTACAGTTTACTGCTGTGTACCTTTTCCAGGTTATCTTCTGTGACATTGATGTTTCTGTGCTGGCAAGATGGGATTTAGGTAACAGAATTAGCCTATTGCTAATTTTGTTTTGATGTGTTTTTGTTTTCTTCTGTGTGCTACTAGGAGTAGATCTATTCAGAGACTTAATTGTATACTCTAATTTTAAAACTGCTAACAGCATCTAAAGAGCTTTTTACATGATTTACCAGTTATTTTGTTCTTAACAACTCGCACTCCTTCTGTGTGCTACCCGGAGAAGATGTACTTTGAACTATACTTTTAAACTTGGAAACAGCCTACCGAGAGCTTCTAGCAGGATTTATCTGTTATTTATAAGTGCTGTATAAAAATCATAATTGATACGTGCTGTATCCTCCACCAGTAGCGCTCAAATCCTTCCTCGGATATTTAGCATAGCACTTTAACACAGAAATGCAGTTATAAAGGGGTTTCTTAACTATTAATTATATACCATAGTGTTACGCTTTGTTACCTAGCCTGCCACGCTACTATCTCTAGGTCAGATACAAGGATAGGATTTCTCCTTAGTAGCTGCTATAACTTGCTATCCGGTCAAATATTTTACCGCTTATAGCACACTTGATTATGCTCAGGTACACAATGCTGTACTCTCTCACCTAGTTTTACTTGCAGTTATTTTTTATTATTAAAGCTCTAAAACACTGTTTTTCGGCTAGCTGTGCTAATTTTACTGCCCGGCATGCTATTGACGCACACAATTTGAAATTAAAGCTGTACACTGAAAAGCAATCACAACTGCTGACTATATGCTGTGTTCTGAACATTTAACATAGATTGTTTGATGTTACTTAATGCCATATTTGCTATTCTATCCTGTACACATTATCTAGCTAGTAACCACCACATGTGTGTTTTTATTGTTTGAAGTTTAACACATTTTGTTTGTAAAGGTATATCTTGACTACCTCTGTTTAAACTGTATTGCATCTCACACTCCATTCATCTACTGACTTGCATTTGTTTTCACCAGTTCTCATCCTGCTTCTGCATTGATTTTAACCTAGCTGCCATCTTATATTTTATTTCTTCTCTATCTCTCTTTCAGTTTTTAAGCCTTGTGCCTGTGTTACAGGCTCTCCCCCTTACTGCAACATAGCAAGGTAGAAGGAAACCAATCAAGAACAGAAGAGCATACCCAACAGCAAAACCCTACGTGAATTACCTAGACTCTCCTCGCTTAGCCTCACAGTGTAGGAGATAACCTACTGTGTTATAGGTATTAAACTAACTTTTGTGAGTGCTTAAAGTAGAACCTATTGTAAAGGCCAGCACACCCGAGGACCTACCCCTAGGCCATCTCCTACTTTCCTACTTGTTTTCCTCCTTTACCTCCTATCTTTAGGCTTAAATGTAACTCCCTTCTTACTCCACTAGAGGGCAGCAGAACTCAAAGCATGTAAAGTTGTTTCTTACTGCTAGCCAAACTCCTGTAGCCCTGTGGTGCAGCCTTCCTCTCTTATCCCTGCTAGTACCCTTACTGTATGTAATTACCTCCCACTGTCAGATAGGTAATGAATTAACCTTATTAGTGTCTATTATTAATAAACTTGAATCCCTCAGAAAGATAGGAAAGGAAGTAACCTTATTAGTGTTTATTATACATACACTAGAAAGCCTATTTGACTGTCCTTTACTACTCCTGTCCTAAAACTCCTTAATTAACTTTCTAAACTAGTTACTTTTCCTGTGTTAGAACTCCTTACTATTACTTCTCTCTCCTATACATCTTTTCTATACGCTTACCCCTTTATGTCTTTTATTAAGTAATTATAGATAGTGACTCTTACCTTCTCTTAGCCTATAGAACACAGTCTCACTGTATAACTGATTGTCTCCCAGCCTCTCTCAGCTGTAACCCGCTCTGTTAGCCCTGCAGGCTCACTCTGCTCCCCTACCCTACCCCCAATTCCCACACACTCCAGTAGTCCTAACCTTATACTTCTCTTACCACATCCCCTCCCTCATCTTACCAATCCTACTCGCCAATCTATTTACTAAAGTATCCACACCCATCCCAGTTATCTATTACTTCTATAAGCCACTCCTTATTGTAACTTACCACACCCCTTCTTCCTTCAGCCACTAACAATTTGTTCTCTCATCTCATTACTCTTCTCATTCATTACCTCCTTGCTTTCTACATCTCTACTCAACTCCTAAAACTTTTATACATAATCTCTAAAGATGCCTTTAACAGTAAAAACAAACATTACCAAATCCATACTCATAACCATACTATCAACCGCCCTGACCTATGCCTATACCCTCACCTCCTTTGAAGAACTATACTACTACCACTTTAACTACTCTCCTAAACAGACAGCAATACACACTTCTATACTACCAAGTAGTCATATTAACATCAACTCAACTCCCAGCAATCTACTACCTAAATACCATAGACTCTCCCACGTTAAATACAATATACCCACAGTAAAGAAAGTAAAATATCTAACCAATTTTATTAATAACTCTGCATTAAGATTCATTAAACCCTCCTTAAAAGATGGTGACATCCACCCTAACCCTGGCCCTACCAATCCACCTACCCTAATAACCCAGCCCATACTCCCCAACTCTTTCCTAATAGGACATCTTAATATCCGCAGCCTTAATAACAAAGTAACCCATCTCCATGCCCTTTTAGATACCCATAGCTTTGACATCCTCTGTCTGACAGAAACATGGTTAAAACCTGAGACCAAAGACAATGAAATCATTCCCCAAGGGTATAATGTACTGAGACAAGACCGTATAAAAAGTAAGGGTGAGGGAGTAGCAGTCTTATTCAAAGACGGACTTCAGATCTCCACTTTACCATTCTACCCACCTCAAGATAGTAAGGCAGAAGTACTTATCACCAGATTTCAAATCAACCAAAACAAATCTCTATATATCATCTGCATCTACCTACCACACGGTAATAATATCAGTACTATAGAGTATATATAAGCTGGGTGTCCTCAACTTACCCCCAAGAAACTATTATACTTGGTGATTTTAATACTGATTGGAAAACTGTCAATGCTGATAATCCTACCTCCCATATCAACCTTCATGGCTTCAGTCAAACTATCACCTCTACAACCAGAATCAATAAACCAAACAAAAAAGAGAGCACCCTAGACTGGATACTTATAAATAGACAAAAACAAACTTACAATGTAGGAACTCTACCTGATGATGTTAATGATCATACTTTAACCTACATCCTTAGGCATAAAAATTATATCTCAATTCCCCCCATATACAGAATCGTACGTACCAACAAACACTTCAACCCAGTATCATTCCAAAATGAACTAAATGCCTGTGACTGTTACCCTTTAAAAACTCTACCACTCGAAGAGGCTGTCAATTATCTAAACTCTAAATTCCTATCTATCCTTGACAGGCATGCACCCAAAAGGTCCATCAGAATGAAGGCCAAACCAGCCCCCTGGCTTTCCAAAGAAACCAGACAAAAAAAATCTTACTTAGGAATAAATCCTGGGCTAAGTGGAGAGCTAACAAAAATATTTCTGATCAACAAATTTTTAAGCAACTAAGAAATAGTACAAAAAAGGCAATACTCATGGATAAAAAGAACTACTACTGTAAACTACAGCAAAATCACCAAAACAACCCCCAGAAGTTCTGGTCTAGTATAAATAAACTCCTTTCCCCAGGGCACTCTCGTACACCTACCCCACTTCAGGCAGACCCAGATAGCCCCCATCAAACTGCCAATGCCTTCAACTCATTCTTTACAGAAACCATACAAGCACTAGCTAGTCAACTTACTCCAGACAACTCAAGCCTTCCCACCTCCATACCCAGCACTCTACCAGCATTCTATATGCAACCAATCTCTACCACTCTCATCTACAAGCGCATTCAAAAACCTAAGCCTTGTACTCCTTCTGCCGACCAGCTACCTTATGAATACCTCCAAAAAGCAGCCAAAGTAATTTCCTATCCCATATCCATCCTCATAAACAGAACCATTAATGAAGGAATCGTTCCAGACATCTGGAAAATCCCCCATATTATCCCCCTTCACAAAGGTGGTAACTCAAATGATTACTCTAACTTCCGGCCAATAGCTCTTTTATCACCCTTAGCAAAAATCATGGAAAAATGTGTTCACCAACAACTTTTAAACCATTTAACTCAAAATAACACAATAGCTAAGTGCCAGCATAGTTTTAGGCCATCACATAGCACCACTACCGCCCTGTTATCCTTTACAGATGTTAGAAACAGAAATCGCAATAACAACAACCTCTCATCTGCACTCTTTATTGACCTCTCAAAAGCTTTTGACATGGTAAACCATACCCTTCTTATCAACATTCTTGAATCCTTTTCCCTTGACTCTCTGGCTATTAAATGGTTCATGTCCTACCTAACCAATAGACAACAAGCAGTTCTCTGGGAAAATAATATATCATCACTTCTACCAGTCACCCTCTGAGAACCTCAAGGCTCTATTCTAGGCCCACTTCTTTTTTCTCTTTTTATCAACGACCTCCATGTAGCAATCCCACAAGCCACCTGCATTCAATATGCAGATGATTCAACATTAATATGCTCGGCAAGTTCCCCATCTGAACTACATTCTCTGACTCAGAATGTATTCAACACAGTTGAAACATGGTTCACAAAACGTTGCCTCCTTCTCAATGTTAAAAAAAACAAGCTCCTTCTCTTTACACCCACCAGTAAGTCCCCCCCCCTATAGATTTCTCTGTCATTTCCAATAATCGCACAACTATATACCCCGACTCTAACACCAAGTTGTTAGGAATTACTATTGACAATAACCTTACATTTGATATCCACATAAATAATACCATAAAAACTGTCAACAGAAAAATAGGCTCCTTATGTCAAATCAAAACTTTCCTAACTCCAATAGCCAGAACCAAGATTGCGCACTCCCATTTAATTTCAACTCTTCTATATGCCTGTCCCATATACACTAACCTCAAAAAAAATAACCTTGTCAAACTAGCTCATGCCTACAACAGTATCACCAGATTTGCCACTGGCAATCCCTTTAGAACTTACCACTGTTTAAATCTAATGCAGCTAGGCTGGCTTGAACTTCAAAACCATCTGAATATCTCCCAACTAACCATTGCCCATAAGATATTTTATCAACCTAACAGCACTCCTATACTATCTAATCTCATAATCCCCTATAAAAATCTAAACTCCCTACACTCTTCTAGCAAACTTCTAGCTAGCATAGCCAAGACAAACAACACGGCTGGTAATTCCCTGTTTTCTAACACAGTGGGGAAAAAACTGGAACCTACTCCCCAACGAACTAACGTCACTTTCTTCCTTGCCTCTCTTTAAGCAAAACCTCAAAAGACACCTTAAAACACACTGGTTATGCCCCTGCAGTAACCCTGACTAACCTTCTGGTTTTGCTAATATTATTTCCACCTCCTACTCCAAACTCTAATGCATACTTTTTGAAGCAGAACAGGAACTGGTAAACACAATTGAACATACTGGTGGAATCTATCCTGTTGATTATCACAAAACATTCTTATTTTCATAATTTTATCATACCCTTTTGTCACTTTTATTTGTGTAAATAATTTAACACATACTTTTGTCACTTTTATGTTAGTGTAAATACCACCTTTTATCTCCATTTTTTATTCACTGCTTCTTGTATTTTTTATTGAACTACTTTCATTTACTATGTATCAACTATGATTTGCATCATTTGTATTGTATTTCAAATTTATAATCAAATTGTTTACTACTGGAGCTTTTCTCCCCGGGCCTCTACTGAAAATGGAAATATATCCAGTTAGACTAGCCCGGTTAACAAATGTAAAATAAAATAAAATAAAAATAAAAAATGTGCATGTTGGCATCTAAAATGATGGAGCACATTTTGTCATCCCTAAGAAGTCCTAGTTTGCACTTTATTTATAATAATGAGACTTGAATCTTCCTTTCACAATAAATCACTGTGATTCACATATGCATACCAGTGGCCATTGGTGTACATACATTCAGATGTAATTAACACCATGTCAAGAATGCCCTTTTATTCATGCAAGCTGTCTGTGTACAAGCATTGCACATCTACAAAGCACTTGAAGGTACTGTCTGTGATTCATTGTCCTATGAATGGTGTCAATCTCATGTTGCCGATTTGTTTTGTGTTATATCAGTGAATATGATTGATGATGCCAGTACTCTATTGAGAGTTCCTGTCTGTGTGCAAAGAAAACCAAAACTGAACTCTATCTCCTGCAAAGCCAGTTCAAGTGTTTGCTGATGGAGCCTAAATAGAGGTTCATTCTGGAATTTGGGGGCCTGAAATGACTGCTGTCCAGAGCAAAAGACATCTGTCCTCCCAATGAGCAATACCAAACTCAGATATGGTGGCCTGCACATTTGTTAACTTGAGAAATCTGGACAGGGAAGCCGAGGACAGACAAGACCATCGAAAATGGCAGAGCATGACAGTATTTAGATCTCCAGAGTAACTGATTTTTTTTCTTGCTTTTGTAACAGACAGGCCAGACAGATGTTTCTCTGTTTTTTATTTTAACTGACAGATCAGATTTCAAGATATTCCAAGCTGGCTGATATGAATGCTTGCATATCTGTTGTGTGTCCTCCTGCTGGCAGACATTCTGTTGTGGCACCAAGTTGTGCAGTATTGGGCACAGGCCTGTGAACCTGTAGCATGCTGGGTACCAATTCATGTTTCTAGATCTTTGCACATAGGTATTCTTAGTGTAATTATGCCTGCAAGTGACAGCAGTGGGAGGTTGGCATAATGGTGAAAGTGTTTATTTTACAAACATAAAGTGCAGGGTTTGAGTCCCTTCATGTGATAATTGGCTAGATTTTAAATAGTCCTTGAGGGCAGTTTGCCTTGTACTAATCTATGAACTTGATTGTTTAGTCATTCATTAACTCATGCCTAAAGGCTAAAGGCCATTAAGGATGCACATGCCTCAATGAATGTATATACCCTGGGAAATAACTAGGTATCAAGTTGTTTTCTGAATATCTGCAAAGAAGACTATCAAATATGTAAAGGAAGCTTGTTCTAAAGTCGAGCCAATGACTGTGTTAAATAGTTTGCTCTAAAGACTGTCCTTGTCTCCTCAATTCTGTAAATAAAATATGCACTTCTAGTTAATATGCTCGTATTCAATATTTAGTACAGATTGATATTCTTCACTGTAGAGCCCCATTTAGGATAAACAAGTTTTCTCCTCAGATACCTGTAACTGATTGAAAAGAGGTCCAGACTTTCCCATCTAGATGGATGTGATTTATCTCTACAAGTAATTATACACCTTGCAAATTTTCATTGTATAGCTTCTAAAACCAGCGGATCATATTTCTTGAATTAACAAAACAACATGTTGTACTCAGTGATGGGTTGAACGTATGTTATGAACAACTTTAAAAGACAGTCATTATTTCTTGTTGTGAAGTTCTTAAAAATTAAGCCAATAACTTTTAATGCCTTAGCTTTAACTTTTAAGGCTTTATTCTGTCAACTTCTGTAAATCGTGGGGACCTAAGTTCATTTGTGTCTATATTAGAAGACCGAAAGATTACTTCAGTGAATGCTCACATGAGCGAAAACGCTGGTAATCAAACTGCTGATTCTGGGGGGCTGTGCCCCCCACACCCCCGCTAACTATATATTCCAATTCCGAGGACGCACTACAGTGAGGAAAGGGCAAACATCCCACTCCTCACTGTACCACGACCCCACAAACATTTACCAGCATTTTCGCTCATGTGAGCATTCGCTGAAGTAAACTTTCGGGTTTATAATATAGACCCATTTATTTGATATTCAATGATTGGTTTCCAAAAATGCAAAATAGTGCATTATCCTTATTACCTTTTAGTTTAATTAAGTCTGTCCATTCAACCATCAAACACAGATGTGGTTGATATCCTCTGATGATGTAATAACACAACCTAGTTTAATATCATCCATACTTGGCCATCCAAACATTAGGCATCTTAGAAATAAATGAGAATACCAGGTTGAATAATAATGGACCTAGAACTGAGCCAGGGTGACCCCTTTGTTCATTTTAAGCCAGCTAAATATGAAATTTCCTATCCTTACCCTATGCAATCTACCATGAAGCCAGTTAGCCACCCAGTGAAAAATGTACAAATTAAGTTTGAGTTTGAGCATGGCATTAATATTAGCAGAATGAGGAACACTGTCAAAAGCCTTAGACAAATATAACTAGACCACCTAAGACATGCCCGTATCTAAGGCAATTGTTACCGTGTCATAAACTTCAGCTAAATTAGTGAATGTAGAATGTTTTTTGGGAGACCATGTTGTGTGAGGTCCATTAAACATCCCTGAAAGTCTTGATTAAGAAAGGAAGGTAGACACCTCTCAAAACTCTTCCGCACAAATAAAGTAAGACTGAGAGGTCTATAATTACCTAAATTGTCAATTGGGCCCTCCCTTATGAATTGGAATTATGTCCACAAGTTTCCAAATAGCAGGAACAATGTCAGAATACAACATGGTATTAATAAATTGAGTGATAGTAGCTGAAATATGTTTACTGCAATATGTGCAGAAAATGCCTGGAATATAACCAGGTCCCATGCCACTACCCTGTTTAATATGGCTTGGCTTAAAGATACTTGCACAAGAGTTAAAAAGAAAACTGGGCACATGCAATCATCTTCTATTAAAATTCTGACATTAGAAATGTTGTCAAACAGTGTAGCATCTTCTGCCAAGAAGTGCTTATTGAGCAGGTTTGCCAATAATTTCTCCAGTGTTCAGCACTTCACCTCGAACAGAAATTATTCTGAAAGGTTTAACCATATTACTGATTCATCAATATAATAATAATTTTTTTAGAACAAGGTATTGTTGCCTCCCTTGCTGCTGTCTTGAGCATAGGAACCTGACTACATTTTGTTAGTTTACACATGGTTGGGTGGCTATAGCTGTATGCTGGTCTGCTGGAGTAATTTAAGGCTTCTGCTTCTTTATGCATGGATGAGGGCCTGTATTGTTGAATTGTCATTTGCAATTCTCCATATCCATGTGTATCATCTAATACCTTGTATTTTCTTTTTATCTTTCAGCACAGGCAAAGCATTCAGAGAATACTGTTGCCTGCTATAAGAGGTTGCAGACACTTCAGACAATGCAGGGTTGGTGGAATTTGTTCCTTTCTGAGTCCTCCTAACTAAAGTCAGATTTTAAAACTTTGTCTCACTCCAGAAGGTCTGCATAATGTGTCAGAGCCAGACACATTTCCATTGCAGCCTGCTGCCACTATGATTGAGGCAGTGGCAGAGACTGGTAAGCATTCTGGGAAAACTCCATCCAGAGAGGATTCTGATCTATCTCAGTCAAGTATTCCACTCCAGTCACTGGCTTTGGCTGCACTAGAATGAAAGCATGTGGTATAGGTTGTGATTGACCATGTGATGATCTACTAGGTTACAATTCAACAAATTCTGCTGCACTGAGTACTAGATTCACTGAAATGGATGGTCAATGCCATCAGGCCACCATTTCTAACCTAGTAGCCAGTGCCATTAGGATACATATGGTGGGTGTGGCTTTTACTATCAGCTATCTGTAACAAGGGCTATCACCTGCTGGAACTCATTTGTATCCTTGCTGTCCATTCAGTGGCTTGCAATTACCTGCACATTGATCTAGCCTGACCCTTTTGCCTCCCCTTTGTTTGACTGTTTGTCTTCCATGTCTTCCTTTCTTATGTGCCCACATCTGCTCCTGTTTGCCTTTGAGCCTTATGTGTGTATCTATTTGCTCCCATTGCCTGAAGCCCTTCTCTATTCTTTACTCTGCATTCCTCTGCTGGCTATACTCCATTTCTTTTTTTTCCTGCAATCTCCTTTCCACCCCTTTTGATGTTCTAATAAGATGTTTGGCTTTCTACATACCCATTCACTGCTCCTTCTTACCCCGGTACTGTTTTACCTTTGCTGTGCACAAAGGCTGTTTGCAATACGAGTACCAGCTCATGCTACCTGATGTTTTGCTATTTTGCATTTTGGGAGTGATAGCACAATTTGGTGTGAGACTGCAGATTAGCTTTTTTTTCATAGGCTCTTTGCTTAGCAATATTTATAATTTCACTGTAGTCACTACTACCTCCTAGCAGCTACCTGCCCACTTGTGCCGAGCACAGTTTTGCTCTCCTTTTCTAGTTAGTCACACTGTGTTGGCTGATTATGTGATGTTATCTCAGTAATACATTAATGTGCTGGGCTATGAATTCTGCCTTCTACAGCAGTAGTGTCTGTATTTCTTAATCTTGTTGTGGCTACCGAGGCAACAAAAACATCTGTTCTACCTAATGCAGAATATGTGGTCAGTTTTAACAGACAGTTTGTATCAGGAAGTAGTATTTATTAGAAAAAATACCTGGCTTTATGTTTCATTGATGAATAAAAAGAACAGTACAACTAATCAAACTCTGCTGGTAGAAATGTACCACCTTTTTCACTATATTACGGTACAGCGGGGATTGGAGAATATGCCCTTTACCAACTATACAGCAATCTCGGATTTGGTAAATATAATTAGCAGGGGTGTAGGTGATATAGGAGGGCTTGTTACCTTGTTAAAAACAAATGAGTAGGGCAGCACAGTAGTACACTGGATAGTGTTGCTGTCTCACAGCAAAAAGTTCCCAGATTTGATTCTGCATTCTGAGGAATCTGCATGTCCTCCCTGTATTAATGTGGGTTTCCTCTAGGTGCTCCAGTTTCCTCATGCATTCCAAATACATGCAGCAGGTGGATTAAACAGTCTGCATTGGCCATTGCTGTGATTGTGTAGCATGGAAGAGGTACTGAGGCAGGGCTAGCCACCTGGCAGTGTAAACCTTGGTTCTAGATGATGTGAAAAAGGAGTTGTATTTTTAATTCTTTTTGGATATTTATGGAAAGTCAAAATAATTTTTAATCAAAATGTCAAAAACAAATGTTGATTTCAATATTTCTAAGTGTTCTAATTGGCAGTTATTTTCCAATGAGTTTTAGATCATTAATGTCGATATACTCGAACGAGTAGCTTGAAGCGTTGACTTGGTCTTTGCAGTCTTTAATTGACTTCCTGGTTATGTATCAACTCCCACACTGCATCCATTATGACATGTTTTGTTAAGTGGCAGTCATGCATTTGTGCTGAAGCTGCTGAATAATTTATACATCTACAGCAGAAGTATTTACAGTTTTGCAGAGGGCAAGATGCCCTGCACCCCCATGTGGGGAGCTGCACCTACAACACCACCTGCACATTATATATTCCAACTCCAAGATCACACTAAAGTGGGGAAAAGGGTAAATTCCTGGATATCTACTTTAGCACGATCTTCATACAAATGCTTCAAACATATGGTCTTGACCAATGATGTTCAAGTTTCTGAAAACAATATCATCTGGCGTAAACCTATATAGATAGATACATAGATAAACAGACAGATGTATAGGAAACCTCACGATTTCAAAAGATATGATTAGAGGCTTCAAGAATGAGTCTTCCAAGAAAGAGAAAGAAAGATACTTATAAAAATTAGTAAAAGCATTGCTTGCTTGGTAATTTGCTGTTTTTTGGCACAATATTTAACTGGAGGGCTTCAAATAGCTTCTTTATGACATCACAAATAAATTCTAAATTTATCAGTAACTACAAAGAACCACAGCTGAAGAAAATCGGAATCAATAAATATGACATTGTTGCACATGGTATATATATATATATGTCTAAAAACACTAAAAAACTATGGTAAGCAGATTCAGTGATGATGCATGTTACTGCATGCTGCAGTTCAAGTTCATATGGGTCTGGATTCAATAAAGCCTACACAGTAGCTTGCTGTTTTGTATTCAGTAAGTGGCTTTACAAGCTATGCAGAGCCATGCAATCACGGTAAAGGTTGTGGCATGCTAATTATTACCTAAGCAGCTGAATTCTATCCTAATCAACCAATCCAAAATGGAGGCGCTATTCAACAAGCTATAAGGTTATTATGTAAACTCATTATAGCTTTTCCCCTGGAAATTCTAAAACCTATTGGAATACAGGCACAGAAAGTACTTTACACATAAACAATGTTAGCGGCTGTTATTGCTCTTATTCATGTGTTTGTGCAACAGGCCCAAGTCTTTGCTGCTGCTCCTGCTAATAGACCTCGGCCAAGAAGGAGAAGGGTGTTTAGACCCCATTTAACTTTCCATGGTCTGCATGATGTGGAAATTGTAGAATGCTACAGGGTGGATATGGATACACTACAGGAACTCAGAAACCTCTGTCATCAGCAATTGAGAGCAAGGACAAACAGGGGCGGAACCAATACTTGTGGAGACTAAGGTATGTGTAGCACTTATAATATTAGCTCAGGAATCTTTCAGATGCCAACAGAGGATATGCTGGGGATGTCACAGGCATCAGCATCAAGGAACCTACATTAATTCCTGAATGCTATGCTATAACATGCCAGTGATTACATACAGTTTTTCCATACACCCGATGGCAGAGCAGCAATTATGCAGGATTTCTTCCTTGTAGCACACTTCCATGATGTCCTAGGTGTGATAGACTGCACGCATATTGAAATCAAAGCACCATCCAGGGAACAGGGAAGAGTGCACATAAACAGAAATGGCTTCCACTTCTTTAATTTCTGGGTCATGTGTAACACTAAGGGAATCATCCTGCATGTGTGTGTGCTGGCAACCCTGACAGTTACCACAACTCCCATATCTGGCATGACTAATGACTCTAGCAGAGGTTTTCCATGGATGAAATCCCACAGGGTCATTTACTGGGGGATGTAGGGTATGCACTGGAGCCATGGTGCTGATGACACCCATCAGAAATGCATACACAGCCAGTGAAGACTGCCATAATGAGGCACACTATCAAACAAGAAATATCATAGAGTGTGTGTTTGGGCTGATAAAGTATGGTTCTAGTGTCTAGATATATCTGGCAGAGCTCTGTAGTACAATTCCTGTACTTGTGCTGAAAATTTCACTGTCTGTGCCATCCTTCACAGTATTATTCTGAGAAAACATCTTCAGCAGAATACCAAGGGGAAGGAGCACATATCCATCCACCACTGGCAAGGTCACCACAGCCACACACAGGTGAGGAGTCAGAGGGGGGGAACCACCAGATAGTCTGGGTGTAGGTAGAGGTAGGTGTGCACAATATGTCCCTGCCCTGGCCAAGAGACAATGGATAGCACACACGCTCATGACCTAGGGTGGTAAAGCCTGTATTCTATGCATATGCAGACAGTAACATTGATGCCAGCAACACTTACAACCATTACTTATCCATATAAGGCTGTGTACTGCTAGCATCACACAGAGTCAGCCCTGAAGTAAACCACTTGTAACTGTTGGAATATCACGGTAAGTGCTGAACATGGAATATGAGAATAAATGTCTAAGAACAGAAATGAATGACAGATCCTTCCATACTGTTACTTGCTAATGTAACTAAGTAGAAGTTGTGTGATATAAGGGTGCTGTGTTTGTAACATATTCCGGTCAAAGACAAAGCAATATTTAGTCCAAAAATTGGAATAACAATGGAGTACTATATTGTTTACTATGGAAATACCAGGATGACTACACAACAAAGCCAGTGTGCCGAACAGTCACAGCCCTTAAGGCTAAACAACACACCTGATACACTTGTAATAGGTGACTCTATCGTCAGGCACACTGACGTCCCGCTCACCAGGCTGAACAAGGAGAAGGTCACGGTGAGCTGCCGATCGGGCGCTAGGATCCGCCACATAAAACAAGCACTCAGGTCACTCCAAGGCAAGTACAAATATGACTCAGTCATTGTCCATGCTGGTGTGAATGACCTGAGACGTACCTCCCTGGACTACATGAAAAGAGACATAGAGGACATCTCTGAGCATATGGCCCAGGCCGGTATGACCCTGACCTTGAGAAGCATCTTACCCTCACCAAGAATGATGCCACAATATGAAGACAAGATGATCAATTTCAACAATTGGCTTAAGTATTGGTGTCATTCAAAGGGAATCCAATGCCTGTCAGCCTGGGATGACATGCTCAACAAGCCACAATGCTTCGCTAGGGACAGCTTGCACCGGTCAACCCTGGGCTTTTGGATATTGGAAAAGGCTCTTGCTACCCCTATAGTGCCTTTTTTAGGCAAGGCTCAAAAGACAAACCCACCTCCATAGGTATCACAAGGGATAAGAAACTAAGAGTAATGCTACTCAATGCCAGAAGTCTAAACCTCAAGACGCATGCACTCAAAACTCTCCTTAGCATGGAGAACATCGATATCTGTGCAGTAACAAAAACCTGGTTCAAGGCTCCCGAGAGCACCCCAGCACTACCAGGTTATACCTCATACCATGCTTTTCGGCCCCAAAACTTGGACCAAACCACAAAAGGAGGGGGAGTATCAATATTCGTCAAAGATACCCACACCTCCAGGTTGGTGGCACAGCACGAAGCATCAGAGTCTATCCATGTGCAACTAACAGTGGGTAAAACTGCCTTCCAGTTTATAGCCTGCTACAGACCACCCTCCCAAACCCAGGAACCCCACTCGGTCTTCCTGAGAACACTGAAAAATATGAAGGTCTCTCCAAACACCATTATATTGGGCGACTTCAACTACCCAAACATAGACTGGGAGCATTACTCTAGCTCCAGCACCCTAGCCCAAAGGTTCCTAGAATTTATAAACTCAAATGCTATGGAACAACTTGTCACCACTCCCACAAGAGGGGAAAACATACTGGACCTGATCATCACCAACATGGGGACTCTATGCTCCAGACCAGAAGTGTATCCCTCACTGGTAAGATCAGACCATAAACTAATCTCACTGGATAGTCACATCCCGACCCCACCTCCTGCCCAGAAAACCACAGTGAAAAACTTCTCTAAAGCAAATTTCACACTCCTCAAAACCGAGGTGGAATCCTTCAAAGCCCCCGGGCCTGTGGAAAATACAGCCCAGACCGCAGAATCCTTTATAAATGCATTCTATGGACACCTTCAGGAATGCATGGATCATGCAATCCCAAATAAAACCAAGACCCAATCCTCCAAAGGCAGACGTCCTGTCTGGTGGACCCCAGCCATAAACAAACTATACAATAGAAGGAGGAAGCTACTACATGATAGAGCAAAATCCCAAAAAGGGAAGGCATCTCTGATCAGTATTAGCAAAAAACTATGGGCACTCATAAAATCGTCTAAGGCCATCTTCGAGAGAAAAATTGCACAGGACACTAAGGATAATCACAAGGCTTTCTTTAGTTATGTTAGGAACCTGGGTGGGAATTCCCAGATATGCTCAGAATTAGTCCAAAATGACAAAAAAATACACCAAACCCACAGACATTGCCAACATCCTAGCTGACAGGTTCAGCGCAAACTTCTCCCCCCCACCCACCAAAAGGGCAAATATCTATCCCAGTAGAGTGCTGCCCCACTGACATCTCAGATGCTCAGGTAAGAGCCGCCCTCTCCAAAGCAAAAACACAGCATCAATGGGACCAGACGGTGTCCCGGGCTGCGTCCTACATGAACTCCAAGAAGAGCTAAACCCAAACATAAAACTACTGTTCAATCTCAGCCTTACTACAGGATATGTACCCAAAGAGTGGCGTACAGCAACAGTGGTCCCTCTCCACAAAGGTGGTGCCTCAACAGATCCTGGAAACTATCACCCCATAAGCCTGACTAGCTTGGTCTGCAAAGCTATGGAGAGGATCATCATGGACCTCATAAATAAAGATATTGCGGACCTACAGACACTGGATCTTACCCAGTTCGGCTTTGTTAAGGGCAGATCCTGCCTCTTAAACCTGGTTGATTTCTTTGAAACAGTCACCAAGGCCATTGATGAGGGGATGGTGGTCCACACAGCCTACCTGGACCTCGCAAAAGCCTTCGATACAATACCCCACTCGGGCATTATAGATAAGCTCACCAGCTTAAATATAAACCCCTATGTCACTAGATGGGTTGCAAACTGGCTCAAGGACAGAACCCACATGGTAAGAATTGCTGCAGCCATGTCAGACTCCAAACCAGTTACAGGTGGCATCCCACAAGGCTCAGTCCTGGGAACTCTCTTGTTCGGGATATATTTCTCGGAGGTACAGGCCAAAACTGAAGGACTCTGGTTGACCAAGTTCGCAGATGACTGCAAACTGGCCGCCATAATAGACTCTCCAGCCGACACAAGCATCCTCCAAAAGGGCCTTATAGAAACAGACAACTGGTGCCAGAGCCATGGCCTCAAGCTAAATGCCAAAAAGTGTATAGTCATCCCCTTTGGCAAAAACAAAGTGCCCACAAATTACCACATAGGTGGTAATCCATTAAGTACAGAAGAAGTAATTAGGGACCTGGGGACCCAAGTTGATAGCAGTCTCTCATTTGACAACCACGTGGCCAAAGTGGTTAGAAAAACATTTTATATAGCCCACCTAATCATGAAGGGATTCACATCTAGATCAGGGGAGGTCATCGTGCCTCTTTACTCATCCCTCATCAGGCCCATAATTGAGTACAATGCCCCTTTTGGGATGTACCTTACCAGACACCTGCAGCAACTGGAAAGACCCCAAAAGTACCTCAGCAAGAGGATCAAAGGGCTCAAACAGATGCCAAATGCTGCCCGGTTAAAGAAACTCCAGCTCTACTCAGTGGCATACCGCCTGTTCAGGGGCGATCTGTGCCTGACGTAGAAAGCCATGTCCAACCCAGAATTAATGGACATGCTGCACCTCAGAAAATCCAAATCCCACCGAGCTACGCCGAGAGACTTGAACCTCAGCACTGAAATAAATAGGACATGCTGGAGGGACAGATTCATAACCCAGAGGCTCCCTTCACTCTGGAATAAAATCCCAGTCCAGGTTAGGCAGAGTCCCTCATTGACTCTCTTCAAGAGGAATCTTGATGAGTGGATGGGAGATCGTAGGTTTAACCTGGGTATCACTTCTGTGTCACTGTTAGACAGAGGCACAGTATACTAACCTCGAAAAAGGGCATAGCAAAATTAATTTAAAATGGGTGGCGAAAGCCAAACACATTCTGGCTAGGCTTATAAATGCCCTAGGGCAGATAGCCTAGTATGAACCTATGAACCTATGAACCTATGAACTGCAAGAACAAAACTCCTAAAACCCAACTTTTGCTGAGGAAACACACAAATAATACTTTGATCCCCAACCCCTAAAACAACAGGAAAATAAAAGTTTGTGAAATCCATGGAATAACACATAATTCACTTATTATAAATGCTTTCCACACAATTCTCACAAAATGTGTACATATTTATAACACAAAAGTCCATTTTATAAGATTGCTAGTTACCTCTCACTGTAGCCAGCATACCTCTGGCTATGTCTATGGGCCATCTTAGAAGCATAACACCCCTGTGTCATTGATACTATAGTACTTTACACTTCCATGAAATAAGATAGAAAACAGCAAGGTTGCCAGTATTAACAATAACACTTGTAATGACATTTATTAAGGCTGACTATCTTTGAAAGTCAATACATGTGAGAAATGCCTGTGCCAAGAGTGAACTGTAAGGCATGAAACCCCGAATGCATACACACACACACACACACACACACACACACATATATATATATATATATATATATATATATATATATATATATATATATACAGTATATATGTAAGTTTTCTTTGTAACATACTAACAAATTTAGCATGTATTTGAAAAATACAAGATCTTAGCAACATCAGAAGCCTTATGTTCAGATATATCAAAAGGAATATCAGTCCTGTGAGTTTTACAAACACACAGGTCCTCTCACCTTCAAGTTCCCTAGCTACACATTTACCTTCATATGGTGTAGATTCAGGCCACTGAACATGGTGAAGATGCAAATGAGGTGTGACATCATTAGAATTGCTGAATCCCAAACTTTTGGTTTTATGCAGCATAGTGTAGGCACTACCTCAGTGTTTGTTGCTAATGGATTGCAAGTGGGAATGATTAGTGGAGAGGAGAAGGAATGCACAACAACAATTCAGACTCCCTACCTGCAGTGGGTGTGTCACCCAGGATATACTTACAAAGTACAGAACAACTGTAGCAAACTTTGAAATGGAAGTGAATGGCATACATTTCTCAGTTTTTGTGCACTAATAGCCAAACTCTCCTTCCTTTAATGAAAACTGTTATTTTACCGTCATGTAATATTGTCATACATTTTAAGGACAATGATACAAAATGCCCTATAGACTGCATGTCTGAGAGCACAGCACACATAAGAGAAGAATTAATACAATATAAACAGAAGACAGATCTGCATTGGTGGAAACAATACTCAAAAATGGTTTTGTGATCATTCGTTGTACTAAATATGTATGCAACACATACATAAACAACTGAAAGAGTACAAGTGTTATATGTCTGTATAATCCTGTGGTGGAAATGAGACTTACCTATATGTGCTTTGTGCTGCAAAACTATTTCTGTGACAAAGAGAGATAAGATATTCTTAATGTTTTATGTAGGTTCAGTAGTCTGAAACTTCAAATCCAGAGTTGTGCAGTATTCTTCCAGTTGCGTTATAATGGTGTTTATGTTTCCTAGTTTGCATATTTTTAAATAAGAATACTTGTGTGACTCACAGCTTAGCCCAAATATGATGAAATAAATTAAAACTGATGAAACTTGCTTATATGATAAAGACAGCATAAATGAAAGTTTTAAATCAAGTGTGTGTGTAGCATATCTGAATCACACAGTATGACTTGATCTTGCATTTTTTGCCCAAGGGTAGATTATTCACAGTGATGTCTCTAAGTGGAGGATCTTTTTGCTACCTGCTCAATACAGAAAAGCTGTTGCTGTAAATCCTCAGGCTTGATTTGTTGGAAATTCACCAGTTCTAGTGCTGACATTGTAAATAATACTGAAAGCAGTTCATACTGCTCTACACAATTCTGTACATGTGTGTTTGTGTGTGTGTGTGTGTGTGTGTGTGTGTGTGTGTGTGTGTGTGTGTGTGTGTGTGTGTGTGTGTGTGTGTGTGTGTGTGTGTGTGTGTGTGTGTGTATGTGTTTGTGGGTGTGTCTCTGTGCATGTCTGTGTGGGTGTGCGTGTGCATTTGTGGGGGTGTCTCTGTGCATGTGTGTGTATGTGCGTGCGCATGCGCATGTGTGCGTGTGTTTGTGCGCATGTGTTAAGTGTCTCTATCAGATCATATCAGGCTACAGTAAGGATTTTATACCTTTTTAAGTCTGCAGGACATAGCGCTTCAGATAAACAAAAATCAATAGTGGAAAGGCTTAATAAGACATACAAATACACATTTATAAAATGTGACATTTTTAAACCTGGACCAACCTTTGTTTTATACAGATTGTGGAGAATGCTTTCCAGTGGGGGATCTCAGTTATCCTGCTATCAACTGAGAAACTTACATTAGCCCTAACTTGCTAGTGTAAAAGTTCCTTGACATTATTAATTCAAATGCCCTGGAACAAATTGTCCATACCCCAACAAGAGGAACAAATATTCTAGATGTGGTCCTCACCAACATGTCAAACAGGTGCACTGCTGCAACTGTTGTGTTGGACCTTCAATAGTTAACACTGACAACAAATCAGTCACCTTCCAGCTGACACTAACACCAAAACTCACAAAGGGTGAAATCAGACTAAAAAACTTCACCAAGGCAAACTATACCCTCCTAGGTAAAGGTATAAATGCATTCCAAGCACCACTCCAAGCTAGAAGAGGTAACTACACCGAAGGTTACACTAAAGCCCTGTACATTCACTTGCATAAGTGAATAAACTCAGCTGTACCAGAAAGAATCAAAGCCAAAGCCCCAAGTAAAAACAAGCTGCCATGATGGAGATCCAGCATAAGCAAACTTTACAATAAATGCAAAACATTGCTGTTCAAGAAAACAAAGGCAAGGCCCCAACAATGGAAAACAGCCCTCCTCAACCTCAACAGGCAACTAAGACAACTTGTCAAATCCTCCAAGGGCTACTTTTAGAGAAACTTAGCAAGCACAGGCAATGATAACCATAATGCCTTTTACAGCTTATGTATGTAACTTAAAGGGTTGGACCCAAGCATGTGCAGAACTAGTGGCCAATGGTATCACACACACTGACCCCTGCTAGTGGATAGGCTTGGTGAAAATGTAACTCTCTTATCCCCTTATAACTTACAACAAACATTCCCCCAAACTTCTCCCCACCCTACATATCTGAAAAGCAGGTCCTCAAAGCCCTATCCAAGGGAAAAATACAGCCTCTATGGGACCAGGCATCATCCAAGGCTGTCTTCTAAACAGGCTAAAGCATGAACTAGCATCACCACTAAGTACCCTTTTCAATCATACCCTAACTACATGCTTTGTTCCTGTGGAATGGAGAACAGCTACAGTTATTCCCCTCCACAAAAGTGGCCTAGCAACAGACACAGGAAATTAGAGACCCATAAGCCTAACCAGCTTTATCTGTAAGGCCATGGAACATACCATTATGGACCTCATAAATAAAGACATAGATGACCTCCAAATCCTGGATCCTACCCAATTCGGCTTCATAAAGGTCAGATCCTGCTTGTTAAATCTGGTGAATTTCTTTGAAAGTGTGACCAAGGCAATTGATGAGGGCAAATCTGTGCACACAAGTGCGCGATGACGTCAGCGCCTTCAGGCTACCAGCCAGTCGGAATTGAGCTTAATGAGCTCGCATCTTCATTTCTGGCTGGCGGTTGGAATTAACCGTGAAGTTGAAGCGTGGATAGCAGCAGTATAAGGCCAGGATTGGAAGCTGAAGCAAATGTGGACAACATGGATAGCATCATGCTAGGAAGCTGAAGAAGCAAATGGGGATGTGGAAACATGGATACAGCGAGGAACAGAGGGCCGCCTGGGCCGGGAAGCTGAAGCAAATGATGGATACAGTGGACCGGATGGTAGCAGCATGGGGAACGGGAACAGAGGGCCGTGAGGAACCAACAGAGAAGAAGTAAGTATGGGCAGAAAGGATTTATTTTATTTAGAAGCCTCGCCGAGACCTTTATTTGATGTGTGTGTGTGTGTGTGTGTGTGTGTGTGTGTGTGTGTGTGTGTGTGTGTGTGTGTGTGTGTGTGTGTATATATATGTGATTTGCAGCTTAATCTGAATTTGTAGACGTTTAGGAGCTTTCTCAAATAAACTGTGTATTTCGTGCATTTGTCTGAGCAAATTGGTGTCAATAGAGTAATAAAGTAAATAAAAAACACAGGCCTTGGACACTGCAGCTAGTTAAAAATTAGAAACTGGGAACACAGGAGTTAGTACTATGCAGTTCTAAAAGTGTACTTAGTCTAGCAACATGTAAACACTTGTATTTATCTTCGTCTATTATGAAATCTGGTATTAGTGAGTTTTATTTTACAGTTTAACAATCAACAGTAGAAATTTAGATACGGTGGTAGGAAATTATTTATGTTGTAATTTAAAGTGGTTGGCGGTGTAATATTTTACACTAAATAAAATGCCCATAACATCAGAACAACACTTAAATTGCAAAGGAATGCACTGTCACCTATAGGACCGTATGTGAGTAGACTGGCCAGTGGTGGTAACGATCTTGGCAGATACGCTGTCACTTTCTGGTAAAGTTTTTGGATAGGTCACCACAGAATTAACATCAGACAAGAACTGATGATTATAGACAGTTGTGGGTGGGTTGATGCAGGATGCCTGACTTGACACACAGGAAAAACATGTTGCAGAAGATTGAGAAAAACACATTAACACATGGCACGGTCAATTGGCTATTTGTCGGATACGCCTTTTAAAAGTTGACTGTAAAGAAGTAATAAATTCTTCCCAAAATATTCTGTAGTTCAGAAAATAATTACAAGTGGTGAACTGTTTCAATATGTTGGAAATAGGAGAGGGAACTTGTTGGGTAGAAATGAGAAGTCAAAAGCTTGAGTGATTTGGAGTGAAACAATGAGGGGAGTCCTGCTTATGAGTTCTAGAATGCTCAAGCCTGAGACAGCTATTTAACTGTAATGAGACTGCTTCACATGGGTGGGGGAAAACAAATTCTATGTAGACTGAGACCTGGACCTTCATAAATTCAGCTTTATGGACATCTGAGCAAATGTTACAACTTACAAATAGTACGAAGATAATATTTTTTCACGTTCCTATCTGTTGAGCTGATTGATTTTATCCAACAGGTCGAACTTATAACAAGGGGTGACTAATTTTTGCATTCCTGTTTTACCTTCTTAACTTTCTTTGCATCTGGGTGGCACATTGCTGTGCTTACAGGAAGTAATGTAGATATATATACCAGAAGCCATGTTGCAATGTAAATAAATGTTAGTGTTACTGACAGCGAAGAATAATAGAGTTTTGGTTTTCTGGATTTGTAATGTGAAGTTATATTCAACAGTATCAAGTCAACCACATGAAGTTTTTCCTTTTCTCCTCTACCAGTTCTAGAATAAGTTGTATTTTTGAGGTAATATCTTTTGTGTGAGCTGTTGACAAACTGCTTAAAACTTCAGGGGGTTAGTTTGGTCCTTTAAAGCTGCTGCAGAACTGGAGGAATGTAAGGCAAACTCTCCTTGCAACTTAATCTGAGATTGAGTAATGTTATGACCATTATAATGGCTGCTGCTGGAGCTTTACATTTTGTTCCATTTATTATACCACTTTTTGTCAGATTCTGCTGGTTGCAATTATATGCTTGTTAAACATTCCATTTATTATATTTAGTTACTAATGCAGCATCCTTAATATGTGGAGAAAAATGGCTGAATTATTTGAAAATAATTTTTTTTGAATACATCACACCAATACCAAAGCAATGACCTTCCAGTAAATGGAGGCACCCGGAAAGGTCCTTTGAGAATGATAATGAGAATCCTACCCTGGTTAACAAGTTATTAAAATGACGTGCTGCTATCATTCGTCAGTTTAGATTGTTTCAATGGGCTGCATTTGAATGGGAAACTCTGTTGCTTTTGAATTGTAATGTTGATCTGCATCCCGTCCAAACCTCTCAATCTCTCAGAGCGAAATCTGGACAAAGCCAAAAATAATGGCAGGACACATCCCCAAAAATAGGGACAGATTTTAAATATTGCCTCCTGCAAACTTGGATAGTTGATAACTTGCTAGAATAACAGGTTTTGAATTATTATGTACTTTTTGAAAGATATGAGATCTGAAATTCAAATGTCTTCCATTATTTGTTATTATTTAGTGACTTCAGTCTTCATATTGGAATTAAAATGTCTGCCATTATTTGTTATTATTTAGTAACTTCAGTTTTCATGTTGGTATCCTACAATTCCATTAGAGTTGGCAGAGTTACATGAGTATGTATGTATGTATCTTTTATATTAATCAGCATCCCAGTTTTTGTCCAGTTGTACCTACTTTTCATGGGCCTTTGTCCAGATTTTTGATGTTTCCAGGTTGAGAGGTATGGTATGCATACATTAGTGTTTATGGTAAATGGGGCAAAATGGCCAGGTAACAGGACACTGCAATGGCTGCAGGGGGACTCTGGTCTGGTGCCATGTTTTGGTTGTCTGTTCTTCAATTTGCATTTGAAAGTTGGTATCCCACAATCCCATTGGAGTGGGCAGGGTTACATAACTATTTATGCAAATTAGATGTTAATCGGCGTACAGATTTGTACCTATTTTTCATGGACCTTGTCCAGATTTTTGATGTTTCCAGGTTGAGAGGTATGATCTGAGATATAGCTTATATAATGTTAGGAAGAGGAGGGAATAACGGGTGGGGGGGGGGGTAGAAGCAAGGATGTCATGGAGTGTGTGAAGTCTGAAACTGTAATGTCCACCCATAATACTCCCAACTGCAAACCCATGAACAAATAGCCACAAAACTACTTGTAACCCATAATGTGAAGGTAAACTGACCAGATACATGAGTCCTGCCTCTGGCTAACCTGGGTGTATCTGTACAGCTGAGAGGTATAGCCCCAGCAGGATATGGTCATTCCATGCAGTTGAGAAAAGCACAAGGAGGGGAGCCCCAGCCAGCATACTAACAAGGTGCTGGACCATTTACACAGAACCAGCAGTCTATTGTCTGTAGCTACCCCTCCACAATGGCAGGTGTGTGACAGAATGTGTAGTCTATATGCCTCAGAATATTGGTCTCAGCTTCATTCATCTTGTATTTCCTGATAAATAACTGTGAGCAAAGAATGATAACTGTCAGTAGTTGATGGCATGACACATCACAGTGTAAAACAGTACATATATCAGAAAATCTATGCTACAACCAAACATGTCACACAAGCACCACAGACAGCAATAGTTACAGTAGCCCCTGTATGTTAAGCCCATTGTGTCTCCATATTGGCAACCTATCTACATATATCCTGCAGAAACAGTTTTCTAGGTGTAGCTGTAGCATACAAAATCCTGAACTGGAGCCCAACCCTCCCTGGAATGGATGCACACACTCAATATAGAAGGTCATACTGGGCATGCTTCTACACTTAGAGAAATGAAGCCCATGTCGCACACCACAGTGGACTACAGATATCGGTTATTCTCAGCTGTCTGTGCACACACACCAAATTGTACACCATTGATACTTCATACACACACATTGGATAGGAATACTGACACATATCTAAGGCCATCATAATATATGTCAAACATACACACACACAGAGATGGGAGGAGAAAGACAGACAGTGACAGAGACAATCCCATTATGAGGCCTGTCCCACCCACTACACATCCCATTTGGCCTATATCACACAATGTGCTGATGTCATTCACATTAGAAATACCTTTGGTTGGCCCTCAGCCCTATAGTCTCAGTGGTGCTTGTGATAACTGTGTAACACTACAGTACAAATAGGTATCCATGTAGCAGTTGTAATCTCACTCATGTCAAATGTAAATCTGTATGTGAGTGTGTGTGTGTTTCTAGATGAATGTGGTTGAGGCCATTCACACTCACTACACTTCCCTTATTCCTCCTTCAGCACTGCAGCTGATGTCACTCACCTTCAAAGATACATTTGGACAGCTCTCTAACATATAAGCTCTGTGGTGCTTGTGATAACTGTGTAATGCTATAGTGTAGCAAACTAGTTAGATAGGAGTTCCAGTGTTGGTTCTGGTAAATGTGAGTGTTTGTATAAGAGGGTGTGTATATCCTTGTAAAGACCTAATTTTGTGGTCATTCACACTTACAACACTTTCCTTAACCCTCCTTTAGCACTACTGCTGATGTCACTCACCTTCAAAGATACCTTTGCACAGCTCTCCAAAATGTGAACTCTGTGATGTGTGCGATAAATGTGGAGCAATGTAGTAGCAATATCTGCATAGATAGGGGTTTGAGTCTCATTCCTGGCAAGTGTTTGTGTGTGTACGTATATATGTCCATACCCCAAAGATTTTGGCCCCATTTACACCCAGTACACATCTCTGTGCCTGAGTTTAGCAGTCCTGCAGATATCATTCTCCTTAGAAGTACCTGTTGGCAACCCTAAACCATGTAAGGTCAGTGGTGTATGTGATACATGCATAACCATAATGGTCCAAAAAGATAGCTACATAGAGGTTTGAACCTCATTCCTTTGTGGAATCTCTCACCCACTACATCACCCAATGCCAGTATTTACAAGGGCTGGTGATGTTCCTCACCTTAGAAGTAGCTTGGGATAACATCCATCCTAAAAGCTCCGTGGCATGTGTAATAAATGCGTAACACTGTAGTAGCAAAACATAGCTATGTAGGGGTTTGAAACTCAGTACTGGCAAGTGTGTGTGTCTGTCATCAGTATCCTGTGTGCGGGTTGGGGTGATTATGTAATAACAGGATCCATTGGGGTGGTGGGTTTTGGTCACTTATTATGTTGAGGACCTAGTATATGTCCCAATGTCCACATTACAATGCCAACAGTTGTCAAACACCATAGAGGTTGGTGTAGACAATCCACAGCCCTAAATGTCTAGTGCCATGTGCAATGACTACATGACAGTATGGATTAGTGAACAATATAGGTAACCCTTCTAATACTCAGAGACCACTCTCTACCCAGGAATCATACACAAACAAACTTGGCTAGTCAACAACCACTATATTGGTAGTTCCCCTGCATATTGCCTCACAAATAGTACCCAAGGTGTGATTGCAGTGGACTACATGCCTGTTGACCACAACAGTGCCACTGACATCAGAAAGTACTTTGATGTGTTACATCTCCTGACTGATTGTGTGTTATCCAGCAAGTGAAAGGACATGGCACCCTGTTCCATCCCTTCAGTAGCCCAATCAATGTGTACAGTGGCCCTTTTGCCATTTTCCCCACTGGATGCCTGCAATAACTGTAGAGTCTGTAAATGTATCCCACAAAGGGAATGCCATGCATTATACATATGCCCTGTATGGACAGATGCCAATAACGCCAATGAATACCTGTATCATACTGTCAATGTAGGTGCAATCACTACCTCAGCTACATAGCCAGGTCTCACCAAATGAGGACAGGAATGCTACATCAGAAGATACCAATATCTCCACACAACATGCCCCAGAGATCTCAAGCACACTTCCACACTTCAAAGAACATGCATTTGGGGCATATGCACAACCCAGACACTGTCCATGTTATGGAATATGAATCACATACATGGGAAACAGTGCACATCACTGGCCACCCTCAATAGAAATCTGGATGAGTGGATGGGGAATACAATAGCCACCCCTGGGGACCACTCCAGTGACTATACTCCTGAGCCACACTGGGGACTATTTTCATGTGGCCTGATGCCAGGGTGCCAGGGTATTCCCTTGGGCTAGCCTTGTAGAGCCTTCAGGCCCATTTACCTATTACACACCTACGAAGCAATGAACTTATGGATCTTAGTGCTGGCAAGTGTGTGTGTGTGTGTGTGTGTGTGTGTGTGTGTGTGTGTGTGTGTGTGTGTGTGTGTGTGTGTGTGTGTGTGTGTGTGTGTGTGTGTGTGTGTGTGTGTGAATAGTAATCCCAGTGTGTTTGATTGATGAATATCCCCTGTGGCTGTGGTTATTAGCAATCGGAGGTGTGTCCAAACCAGAATATGTACCATTCTCCATTCTACAACAGATTATGTAAATCAACATATACCTATGCACAACTCTCAGCCCTATAATCTGTGAGGCATTTGCAATCACTGTGTTACAGACCAGGGATTACTGTGCACATACTGTACCCTGCCTATGACATGGTGGATGTGTTATCACACTGCCATATCCTGTGGCCTTGCTGCAGGGCCACATCCTGGTGACACACAGACTCCTAGAATGGAAATGGGATACAGCATGTGAGAACACATTCACTCAGCAGTTCACTTATGGGGGGAGAGAGGAGTAAAGCTGGCACTGAATGCGTTGCCAAGACTGTGGCCAATATCTGTTGTTTCGGGATAGGTATTAGCATTGCGCAGTAACTTGCAGCACGTGTGTTTAATGCTGTGGAGGTTGTTGATGTAACTATCAAAGGCTGGTATGACTGTTGTCAGTGTCTGCTGCATCTCTGCTGCCATAGATGCCTATCAGGGATTCCATGAGGGATCCAAAGTTGTGTTTGAGGCTAATAAGGGAGTTCAACAGTCATGGGAAACCACCTTTCCCTGCAACAGTGTCTTCCTTCTGATGTACACTTTAGTAATGGCAGGGGACCATCACATTGTCTCCCAGTGTTTGGAGGACAGTGCCTCAGTTCTGTTGGCTCTGGCTAGTACCATGCATTCATGTACCTGTTTGTACAGTGCCTGTATGTATGATTCCACAGTCATGCAGCTATCTCCCATTGCCATGGGTGTAGTGAAGACATCCACCCCTGTTTTCATGGCTGCAAAGTCAGCTTTGGAGAGGTTTTGCCAGGTGGTTATCTTTGTGGGAGGTGGTGGCTGACATGTTGAGTTCCATGTTGATTACAGTCTGTGTGAATCTCACCATGCAGGGATTGACATCTGTGGATGAGCAACAGTCCCATATATAAGTGGTCAACACATTTCAAAGTTGTTGCATCCTCTACCAGGGGTCAGTATGAGCTGGTCTAGGGCAATGGAAATGATGACTCCCAGAAGTGTTGGGCCACTGTACTGGTGCTTGGCTACATTCCCAAGGTGATGGAGGGGTAGTTGAAGACTCATACTATGTCAGTGTTGTATTGGACCATCATAGATGGCAGGGTGTTGAGGAATGTGCATTGACAGTCTAGTGACATAGATGTGGGCCCATAGCAGGCTGTGGCCTGGATTGCACTATTACCCCAAGGCATTTGTATTGGAAGTATCTCCAATGCATTATGATGGGATAGTAGTCTGGAGGTGTTCCTATCCATAATGAATATGAAGACAACACCACCTGTGGAGGTGTGGTGTGGTCCATGTTTGGGGGCTGACAGCTGTGGAATGCATCATAGCCTGATACTGCAGGACTGCTGTCTGCTGCTGTGAACCACCTCTCCATTACAGCAGACATATGTCCTCCACTCCAATGACTGTTATGAGTGACTGCATCTTGACAGTTAGATGTCCACTGTTGAGCAGCATGACCCTCAGTTTGCATACATGTGTAGCTGTTATGGTGGTAATAACATTAGGAACATTGCCTAATAAGACACCGTAGGAGTGGCAAGACACTTAGCCAGTACCTGGCAACCCAGCAGTGACAGATGTAGAACATCCATGGCAAGTCATTGGGTTCTGTCAGTCATGTCATCCCAAGCAGAGAGGTTCTGGATCCCCTGAGAATGACACATAACATGTAAGCCAATGTTGCAGTCAATCATCTGTTGATAGTACCACAGCATCATTCTGAGTGACAGCAGCACACTGCCCAGGGCTACTGTTACACCTGTCTGGACCACATAATCAGAGAGTTCAACCATGTCTCCTGTCATGTAGTCTAAGGAAGTGTGTCCCAAGTCATTCACACCCACATGGATATGGAGTGATAGTCATAGTTGTTGTGGAGTGACATGACTGGCTGTGTCATGTGTTAGATGCTGCCGTGTGATAGATATTTTGATGTTACCTGCTCCATATTCAACTTAGTGAGTAGGATGTGTGTGCCTCAATAATGAGTTACCCATGATCACTGTATTGTGCAAAGTGGTTAGTCTTAGATGCTGAAGTTGGGGGCACACTGTGTAGGTTAAATATATGTCCTTTGGCATGTGCCATGTCACGGTGTCTGAGTGGGTGTCTGCCTTGCAGGTCTGTGCTGTTTGGGTAAATGTCCATTGAGTGCCTCTGTGATGGTGGGTGTATGGCTTTTCAATGTATGTCATGGCTGTCAAAGTGGGTGTCATGGTGAGCTACGTGTTCCACATGGTGGGGTGTAGGTGTTCATGTTATCCTCTTGACCTGCTAGTCCAGTCTTTGCTGGAGAGTGCATATGTCCACATTGGGTGATATATGGGTAGCCCTCACAGTCCTGAGTGTTTGGAGTTTAAAGGGGAGGGTTGTCTGTGTACATGAGGCAGTTGCAACAGTGCCCCAGAATGAACAAGTGCACCAAGTTAATGGGTGAAAGCACAGATAACTGCCCTTCAAACATGCCAGGAAGGGTGGACATAACTAGTAAGTACTATCATCTGTGATGAACGAGTACTGCTGGCAGCTCCCAGGTGTGCCACACTTCTTGATACAATAACCTGGTGAAATGCCAAGCCATAATGATAGTTGAAATGCAAGACAGAAAGAACTAGCATGATGTACGGGTGGAACAGAAGGCAGACCATCTGCCACCTGTAATACTTTACCACAGCTGTGCAGTTATCAGCAGCTTTGGCCATATGAAAATTCAGTAAGCTCTCTAGTGCATGCAGTAACTGCGAAACACTATAGTAGACATACCTAAATAGGCAGGATTTCTAATCCTAATACTTTCAAGTGTATGTATGTGTGTGAACCATGTACTGTCTGGCTCATGCCATTTTTGACCTGTGTACAAACCTTTACACTTCCCTTCACTCCAATTTAGTAGACTTGTTGCTGTCATCCACCTTAGAAGTACCTTTAGAAGAGGTGGAAATGTACATGCTCTGTGACATTTGATAACTGCGTAGCATTATAGTAAGAATACCTAGATAGACAGGAGTTCTAAACTGGCAAGTGTGTGTGAATCATGTACTTTCTGGCTCATACCATTTTTGATCTGTATACTACCCTTTACACTTCCCTTCACTCCAATTTAATAGACCTGTTGATGTCATTCACCTTAGAAGTACCTTTGGAAGAGGTGGAAATGTATACACTCTGCGGTGTGTCTTATAACTGCATTGTACTATAGTAGGAATACCTCCATAGACAGGAGTTCTAATCCCAATATTGGCAAGTATGTGTGCGTGAATCATGTACTTTCTGGTTCATATAATTTTTGACCTGTGTACTACCATTTACACTTCTCTTCACTCTGATTTAGTGGACCTGTTGATGTCATCCACCTTAGAAGTACCTTTGGAAAAGGTGGAACTGTATAAGCTCTGTAGCATGTCTGATAACTGTGTAACTCAATAGTAGGAATACCTAGATAGACAGAAGTTCTAACCCCAATACTGGCAAGTGCATGTTTGTGTGAATCATGAACTTTCTGGCTCATACCATTTTTGACCTGTGTACTACCCTTTGCACTTCCCTTCTCCAATTTAGTAGCCCTATCAATGTCATTGATGTCATTCACCTTAGAAGTACCTTTGGAAGAGGTGGAAATATATATGCTCTGTGGCATGTCTGATAACTGCATAGCTCTATTGTAGGAATACCTAGATAGGCAGGAGTTCAAATCCTAATGCTGGCAACTGTTTGTGTGCATGTGAGGATCATATCTTGTGTGACATATACCATACATGGCTGGTGACCACCTCCCGCTGCCATTGCTTTATATAGTGTGACAACAGCATCTGCCTCACATGCAGCAGGCTAAACCATTGTAAAGTCCTCTGCACAGATGTGTCTGGAATATCCATATGTTTGAAACCTGTACATGGTCAGAAGTGGTCTGTGTGCCTTAACAATGCCCATGGATGTGATATTATAGCTAAATAGGCTACAGTGAGTGTGCTGACACATATGGCAGCATGAGGTATCATCTAAGAAAATATACGGTCACAACTTCAAAGCACAAAAAACAGCAACCGAAGGAAACAGTCTACTTTAAAACAAATAAAAATTACATAAATTGCATAAAGCACTTTTCATCCAGACAAGTGACTAGACTTCCTCATATCTGAGGAAATCTAGTCACTTGTCTGGATGAAAAGTGCTTTATGCAATTTTTATTTGTTTTAATAAAACCTTAGTACACTGTTTCCTAAGCATGAGGTATCATGCCTGACTGAAACATCATGCTGATAGGACATCTGCCACTCTCACAGGTGGCCAGCCTTGTAAGTGCAATACATGACTCCAGATGCTTGGTTTTACAAGTGAACTGTACCTGTTATGGGTCACATTAAAGGCTGGAAGAGGTGTGGACTGTCATATTGTGGTCCTAATTAGTATGTAAAAGGAACACCTTGCAACTTAAGAGGGGTGCATTCACAATTTATATCCACTGTATACCAGTAGTGTGGCACGCATGACCCTACTTTAGGCCATTTGTACAGCACAATTTGCTGGCCTCTGTCCAGATGTCTTGGCACTGACAAGTTGTGAGGTATGCTACAGGAATATTGAATTCACGTCAGATAGGCCCCAGTGGTGACCACTGTGATTCAATACAGTTAATCCAAGCACAAGTGAACATGCACAACAAGCAATATAGCTATTACATAAAGCAATATATCTATTACTGATGGTTGTGTGCATGGTAAATTGCATGTGTTTCACATGCCTGGGGTACTGCCAAGCAACAACTGAACAATGTCATATTCACTAGCTTCAGCTTCAGGCTGCTGTCCCATATGCAGACAGGAGGGTCCTAGGTAGTTGTGAGAGGGAGTTATTGTCAGCAGATGCACATGTGGCCTTGGTACAGGATGGATGCAGCATGTCTGCACATCTATAGTACTAACTGCAATAATACACAATGTCTTGTCCTCACCATAGATGTGCACCTCTATGCATTAGAAAACCCCATCCACAACTGCAATCAGACCTGACACATGCATGTAGCTACAATACCAGATACATGTATGTCTGATACATTAGTGTACTAATCCTAGTGGGGATTAGTACACTAATGTATGTCTGATACATTATTGTACTAATCCCCACTGGGCCCTTACCTGCATGCTCCTCATCCAGTGTGTGTGTGTGTGCAACCCACCTCCACAATGCTTTCCTCAGCGTCACGCTCCTCATCCAGTGTGTGTTTGCAACCCACCTCCACAATTCTTCTTTCAGTGTCATGGCTTGTGCATTCGGCGTGTGGCCCAAGTGTGGTGAGGACCTCCTCGGTGGGTGTCAGTGGGGGCTGGAAGGCTGGGCCCCCACCTGTGGCTAGCGGGTCCCTCACTACAGCAGCAGCCCATTGACTGGCATGGCATTTGAGGTCAGTGGCCTGATGCTGCTTATGCTCATGAGTTCTGCTGTGCAGGCCAGCATCATTTACCCTGTGGACCACACTGTTCCACAGGGCAGTCCTCTACTGCACATCTTCAGCTCTCCGTCCAAATGACAGGGCATAATGTCCAATCACAAATTGGGTGATGATGTCTGTTTCCCCAACAGAGAATGCTAGTAGGCGAGCACTCTGCATGTTACCTGGAAGACATAAATAGGAAAAAGGTTACAGGACCTCATACGGTTGTCAAAATGCACATCAACAGTGGATATTACTTGCAAATAATCCACACTACACCAAAACCCTCCAAGCTATCATGGCTATAGCAGCTTGCATTTCATGCCTGTCCCTGAGCTATCTTATTCCACCCAATGTTGGACACTTGGTTGCATAATCCTCTATCCTCCATTCATTTCTTTGTAGAGGGTTGACAGTGGGCATCTTCCATGTGAATGGTGTGTGTATGGTGGCTGGTCTGTGTTTGGCTGTGGTGTGTGATGGAGCCCTGAGCACATGCCTGAGTTCATGTAGGAGGCAGACACTGAGGTTATTATGCCCCATGGAGATATGTTGTTGTTGCCATCAGTAGGCATTATGTACATGCTCACCATTGATGAGGGGAGGAGTGTGGTTGATGTGCATATCTCCTTGTACAACTGGGATGGACAGGGTGGCGATGTCCCTACCTAACCTGTGTGATGTAGGTTGCCTATATCCACAGCATGTGTGTATGAGATGTTCTTTACTCCCAGTACAGGGTGAATTGTGTTGTTTCATCTGAGACTTACAACATATGTGGAGACATGGTTGCAGTTGTCCTTGGTGGTGTGGATATGTCCTATTCATAGTCATAGTCAGCCTTACAGGAAGTCACCTGTGAACTTACATGCTTGCTCAGATATAGGTTGACTTGCTTCAAAGTTGTTGCCTGCACCTATGCTTCCCTGTACAGCCAGTGTAGCAACCTATTATGTGGTTTGTGTATTGCTGCTGTCCACCAAAGGGGATTACTCTACCGGATTCACTTCAGAATATCGAATTCCTAAAAACTCAAACTTCATATGGTCGAGACCATATGATCGAGTTTTCAGAAACTCGAAATTCTGAAGTAAAGTAAAACAACAAAAAACAAACAAACAAGAAAAACAGTCAAACACATTGTTTTTGCAGGGGGGGGGCAAGCCCCCCTGCACCCCCACACCCCCCTTACTTAAATATACCAACTCCGAGATTGTGCTACAGTGGGGAAAAGGGAAATTTCCCATTACATGCTGTATGCAGAGCGCAGAATGAGAGATTTTCCATTTCCTCGTTATAGTGCGATCATGGACAAGGTATATTTAAGTAGGGAGGGTGCAGAGGGGGCAAAATGTTATATTCAAGTAAATTAAAGTGTTTTTTTAACACTTTAGAAATTCAAGTTTCTGAAAATTCGATGATATGGGCTCGACCATATGAGGTTCGAGTTTTCAATAATTCGAGATTCTAAAGTGTTTCCACTCTACCTTGGTGAAGGTTGGATATACAGGTCAGATACTGCTGTGTCCATATAACTACAGTGGATATAAAGGGTACACGCCCCTGATACACTGCCTGGTATTTGTGTAATTGGAACATGACAGCACAATAACTCATTTCATAACAATTCCCACCTGTAGTGTGACCTATAGCCTGTACAATTCAATTGAAAACATAACAATTGGGTTTGTGAAAACATATAGAAATAATACACAGTACAATAAGCCAGTTGAATGAGTGTGTACACCCTTAAACTGATATGTTGTGTATGCACTTCTTGAGATGGTTACAGCATTCTTCCGTCTTGGTCTGGATTCTAACATCATGGCACATCTTTACTTGTCAATAGTTGGTCATCTTCC
Source organism: Protopterus annectens (assembly GCF_019279795.1). NCBI lineage: Eukaryota > Metazoa > Chordata > Ceratodontiformes > Protopteridae > Protopterus > Protopterus annectens. The sequence continues at coordinate 246,600,947 of NC_056744.1, forward strand.
TAGAAACACCTTTGATTGTATTTCAATGGAATTGTACAGGTTAGGGGGTCACATAAAGATGAGAAACATTATGAAATTATCTTCTGTGGTCTGATTGTTATACAGCACACATGCCTGGCATTCTAGCAGGGGTGTGTACACTTGTGATAGCCACTGTTTATAGGTCTGGATATAGCTGGTAGTGGTAAGCATGGACAGAGGGTCATAACACAGGTGGACACTTCTCTGATTAATAGCTGAATATCATGCCTACTCTAGTACCCATATCAGTGTCAGGGCACTGCAACATCCAGTAGCTGTACACATGTCTGTCTGTTGTATGCATAGACACTGATATTGCACACATGTGCAACACACACAACATATGTACCTGAATGCTTGAAACCCATGTGATTTAGTTTTGTGCCTTCCAGCTGAACATAAGCACACATACATGTGCTCGGGGGATACCTAGCATACATTTCTGTTGTATGTTAGTATGGCACACTGTAGTTACAGTCTTGCCATTTAATCATACTTCTCAACCTGTTGCAGCAGTATGTCTGGACAACTGCACACATAAATGGGTGTCAAAAGGGACATCAGTATTCATACTGTATTAATATAGCTGCACTATACATTAGTACGTGGATTGAACAGTAGGGTTTGACATCACTGTGATAACCTGGAAGATGTCCAACAGTCATAAGTAGGCTATTATGTTACAGTGTCATTGCTCACTGACCTGCCAATGGTTTGGCTGACATAACACAGGTATATGTGCATGTGACTACAGATATCAATCAAAATGTGCTTATTGTCCAGCAAAACAATGTGCAGTTGAATATTAATTCAATACATCACATGCAGTTCAACACACATGTCTGCAACAGTAATTTACTATGCACACACCCTCTATAGGTGTCTTAGCTTTACAAGGCAAATGTGTTATACTCATAATCACAGGTAACATGGATATGGAAAACATCCCATTAACTGGCCAAGCAGTGGCATAGTCACAACTGTTTGACAGATACCCCTGAGGTTCTCATGTATGAGCTGTCCTTTCCCAGGTGAGTCAGGCTCCTGAGCTGTGATCCCACCTCACAACCTCTCAGAGCATCCCATCTGGACAATGCCTAAAATGATGGGAGGATAAATAAGAACAGACTTTAAATATTCCTGTTACAAACATGCAAAGTTCGTAGAATGATAAATTTAGCAATATGGTGAATATTCTTAAGGATGTGGAGTCTTAAACAGAACTGTTTGTCATTATCTGATGACTTCAGTCCTCAGCTATTTGCCAGAAATGTACAGATCTTCTCAGGAAGAACAGGCAAAAATACATGATTGTAAAATGTGGACATTCTGCAAAGATCTGTACAGTTGAGAGGCATGTCTGTGATCTCTCCCACTGCAGAGAGGGCCAGATGCTATGGCTATAGCAGTGTTTAGCAGGACATTAGTACAGCATGTCTTGTTGGGACATATATTCCTCCAAATCATATTTCCCAGTATTACAGACCAAGTATTACATTCAATTACTTGCTTATATGTTCCACTTACCTTTTTTCTTTCTTCTCTTTTCCACTTCATGTTTCGTTTGTTAATTCTCTCTCTCTCTCTCTCTCAGCACTACAGGGATAGAGCTGGTTTGAATAGGTGGCAGCATGGCTTTTATAGGTGATGCTCATGACCAGGCGATGGCCTGTGCACCTGTTGGGTTTCCCCACTTGATAACTGCATGCAGAGCAGCTGTGTAATTCTTCCAATAGCCAATGTCATGGCAACACACTCCTATAAATGAGTACTCCATATGGGAATTGGCCCTTTCCCTTACTTGTGAGGAAGACATCCTGGAGATGTGTGAACTACTACCTGCTAAAACAAGACTTGTAGAGACAAGCCAAATAAATGGTGGGGAAGGTTCAAGAATTAGGAACAGAATGTGAGTATTGCTGTTATGTGTTTGGAATACTGCTAGTTTAACATGGTTTGTCTGCACATGCTACTTCTGCATGGGTTTCAGTTTGACAAAGTTCTGTCTCTGCATAGCTCTCAATTGTAGGGCCATCCACATAATGGCCACAGGTTAGCCTGTTATGTATGGGCTGTTCCCCAGACAGGTGTTGTCCTTGGCAAATCAGTAGCATACTCTGGTGATTGCATTTTGTAGATATTAACATCCATTTGTTTTTCTGACTTTATATCCCTCAGAAAAGATATGTTACAGCACATCCTGTAACACCAGCAACGTTATCAGTGTATAACAGCAATATTTCATCTATGGCTGTGTATTTGGGCTTCTGTCCACCAATTATGTCAGGCTTTGTCCAGATGTCAAAAGTGGATAGCTATATTGGTGTATCATTATTTAGTGCTGTAATTCATGCTGAGGGGAATGGCTGGGAAACATGTTGAAGTTTGTACATTCAAGAGGCTGGTGTATAGAGAATGCTCTTAGATGGCCTTGTAATATATTTTATGTGGGGAACAGTAACACATGTATTAAAACTAGGCTGTTAGGACATGTCAGACATATTACTGATAAGAAATATGTCTGTTCTGTAGCTGTACATTTGAATAAATCTCACCCTGGGGACAGTAGTGGGTCTCAAGGTACTGTTTCTGAAAATGTCTGTTCCTCAGTGTGATGAAACAGTCATAAAAGGACAATTGTCATGTACAGACTCAATGTATTCATATTAACTGTGACACTTTAGCCTGAAGGGGGTTAAATGACAAGTGTAACTGGAGGCTGTGTATTCAATTATGTCGTTAGGTATTAATTGCCTATTGTGATTAAGGCATGGATTTCTGGTAATGTATACTCCTTGAAGGCTTTGGCCAAGACATCAGAGTATAATAAACATGTGTGAATTACTGGCTTGTTGAAATTTTCTATGCTATGTTCAGACATTTTATTTGTTTTGTTAAGAGGTTGTGGTATGTCTGGTCATTGTGTATTGGCTATCATGATTTTGTAGCAGTGTACTGTTCACTTATTTATTTGGACTGGGGGGCAGATGTGAGTGTCATGGCTGCTTTTGTATCCAACTGGGCATGCTGCCCAAGTTGTGGGTGGTTTATCAGCAGCATATGTTTGTATGGGCATTTTGGGACATGTATGCACACACACACACACACACACACATATATATATATATATATATATATATATATATATATATATATATATATATATGGATCTAGGACTATTGCACGACATTACATTTCCACGAAACGTAAATGACCAAAAACACTTTAGCGAAAGTGCTTTTCACCAAAAAAGCGCTTTCACTAAAGTGTGCAAAAAAATTTAAAAATAAGAAAATTTAAAAAAAAAACACATTACTCATGTTTACATGGGGAAGCAAGCCCCCCTGTGCTCCCCACCCCCTACTTTTATATTCCACTCCAAGATCACACTACAGTGGGGAAAAAGGGAATATATATATATATATATATATATATATATATATATATATATATATGTACACCTCAGCATTTATTGGTAATATATCTATATATTGTTCTACACATGTATGGATCTCCCTACATCTCTCTCTCTCTCTCTCTATGTATGTTTCTATTCAGGTATATATATTTATAGCTACCAATCCTTCCTAATTGCACATTGTCTCTTCCCTATTGTAAACTGGCTGTAAAGAAGGGTATTGCATTGGTTATGGTGTGTAGGGTCCTGGGTTCAAAACCTTCGAGGGCTGTTTATTTTTTTGCTAGGCAGAACAAGGACTGTTGGATACAGAGTGGTTAAGGCAGTTTTGAGCAGCTTTGTGCATGTTTGCATGGATTTGCTTGATGGTAAGTGGCACTAACATGCGGTTAAATGAATAGGCTTTTACACCATGTAGGCTTTGCTTACCAGTGCCAAAATCTGCTTAGCATTTACATTTAAGCAATGCTTAAACCTGCTAAGCATAGCTCAGCCCTGGTAACCAGTAATCACATTCCAGTCTGATGAAATAGCAGGGTAATGACATCTTTAATAACAATATTTAATTACCTGTACATAACATGCTTCTATGTGTTGTCATTACAGTACAAAGAGGTGTGAGTATACTGAATGGGATACCTAAGTATACATGGGTAGTACCATAATCTTTCCTCTTTGGATTTGTTTCAGACATGTGTAGTATCTCAGGTTATATGTAGTCACACTTACATGTTACACCAGCTACAGTGCACTGGTTGACAGAAATAGGTTAACACATATCGTATCATTATGTTAGTACTTTTAACAGTGCTTTTTCAAGTAAGAGTAGAATGCAGATTGTAGCACTGGAACCATACACCCATGCATACAAAGCTGGACTCTGAGTACTGAGTATCTTGTTCTTGGTGTTTGAGCAGTTTGTTTATATGTATCTCCTACTGGATATTAATCTGATATGTTGACATTAACTGTAGACTACTATGTTTTGTGGACATGTCATTGATGACTGCTGTCATGCAGTAATGGCATACCTTTCAGTTTCAGATATGTATCTTTCAAAACATTCATCCTAATGCATACCCTGTTGGCTATCTACTTTCTGTCTGTCCTCTGTACAGATGTGCAGATGTCAGGTATTGCTACAGTCATACTATTATGTAGGTGCCTGCATTGTATTGTGCTGTGGGCCTGGACACTGCTGCTAGTTTTGACATATGGGACCTGCCTTAATGTGGGCCTTGCCCCATTTCCTTGACTGTGTGATGGACATTACAGAGGTGGTGGCCTACAGATTCACATACAGTGGGTGGCAATCCATCACAGGGCAGGACATGTGGAGACAGCCAACCAACATGGGGGACATATCCCCAGATTTGTGAACAGATTCTATGTCATCAATGCTGTTATACACATGGTGGATTGATAGACTGACAAGGTTTGTGTGGACATGCATTTAGTGTATGATGTCATGACTCACAGTGATATGTCTCTGCCATACCTCTCCATTGGCAAGTTATCCACAGACTGGCCACATGTCTGCCTGTTATGTTTTGTGTGTTCACCAGACAGTTGGTGTCCTTGGTAAATCAGTTTTGGACTCTGGGGAATGCAGTCAGTAAATACTCACATCTATTGGCATTACCGATGTCATGTTCCTCATAAAGGATGTTACAACAAACCCAGTGACATCTGCAACTGTCTCAATGTATGACAGCAGTGTGTCCAATCTACCCCTGTGTCTGTGCCTCTGTTCCCACCTAGTGATATAGGGGTTGATGCTGATCTTAGTGAGTGGGAATTGTTATCAAAGGCTTTGGTCAGATCAGTGCAGGCTGTATGTGTCACCTTGCCTTCATCCACAGCTGAGGTGACTGTCCCCAAGAAGTTGACCAGGTTGAATGAGCAGGTATGACCTACCCTTCACAAAACTAAACTGTGTGGGATCCTGAGTCTGCAGATTCCCATATCCCTGTTTATTAGGTGCATGATGATGCATTCCATAGCTTTGTATAAGAGACTTGTCAGGCAGTTGGGGCAGTATTTCCCAGGGTCTGTAGTCACACCTCGTTTGTGGAGAGGGGTGACTGTAGTAGTGCACAATTCAGTAGGGATCAATTTTTAGCCACTATATTACCAAAACACCCCTCATTTTCATACACTAAGGGCAAAGGTATAAAAGATTTGTTGGTGCATGGAGCCTTTATTATGCCAGTAGTAAAGGTACAAAGGCCCCTGACAGTTTTGGGGACCTTAAGGTGTGGCAGATGTAGTGTGTGCTCACACATTATTGATACAGTTGGATGTATTAATAATGTTAAATTTGAAACTAGGGGTGTATTCACTCGTGAAAGCAAAGGGGGTAATATATGCTCTACATTGCCCCTGTGACCTGTTTTATACTGGAGAAACAAAAAGGATGTTCTGCACTAGTTTCATGGAGCACCTAAGAGATGTGAGGCACCAAAGGGAGGATAAAATAATTTCTTCACATTTCAAAACAAAACACAACAGTGATGTTGCTTTGCTGCAAGGTACTATTTTAGAACAAATTAATTGTGTTTGGGGAAATGAAGATATATTAAAACAGAAATTATTGTACAAAGAATGTATATATATTTTAAAATACAAAACGTTGGTCCTTAAGGGATTGAATACTGAGTTAAATTGGAAGTGTTTGCTTTAAAAATGAAGAGAATTTAATTGTTTGATTGAATGTAATTGATGGTCAGTTTGTATAAAAGTGAATTTTTATGGAGATTTTTTATTCCAAGAAGGTGGTGACACCGAGGCGCTAGAATAAAACAGTGTTTTATTACTGCCTGGTTACTTTATTTAAGTGCCACAGATATCTGCATTTTTATTTTCATTTCCATATTTGACTATAGTAGTTGCATTTGTATGTGTCACCTTGCCTTCATCCACAGCTGAGGTGACTGCTGCCAAGAAGCTGACCAGGTTGAATGAGCAGGTATGACCTACTCTTCACAAAACTAAACTGTGTGGGATCCTGAGTCTGCAGATTCTCATATCTGTTTATTAGGTGCATGATGATGCATTCCATAGCTTCACATAACAGACTTGTCAGGCAGTTGGGGCATTATTTCCCAGAGTCTGTAGTCACACCTCATTTGTGGAGAGGGGTGACTGTAGCAGTGCATAATTCAGTAGGGACAAAGCCTGAGGTGAGGCTGTGCTTGAACAAGGCACACAGGTAAGGTGCCAGGTCACTCTGTAATTCATGTAAAACACAGCAGGGATATTGTCAGGTCCCATAGAAGCTGTAGTCTTGTCCTTGGACAGTGGTGTTGTAACATGTGCTGCAGTAATACAGGGTGCCTGGTGGTGTACTGGTATTGTGATTGGTGCTTTGGGGGGGGAGTGAGGGGTAATGTTTGCACTCAAGATGACAGCCAGTATATTGGCATTATTTGTTGGCTCATTCTGTGAGGTACCATTGTCTAGCAGCTCAGAACAAATCTTGGTATTGCCATGGAGATTCTTTACATAACTGTATGAGGCCTTGTGGTTGTCTTTACTATGTGCTCCAATTCTGTTCTCACAGCTATCTTTGTAGTATTTGATGAGGGATCTCAACTTTTGAGGCTGATAAGGGTTTATTTCCTGTCTTGGGACTTCATCTTATTCCATATCGGTTCCCTTCTTCTGTTGTACAATTTCTTTATGGTAGGGGACCACCAGCTCAGCTTCCTTTTTTTGGAGGTGAGGGTCCTGGTTGGATTGAGTAAGGCGGCATTCATGCATTTCTGTACAACTTCATAGTGCATTGTTGTTTGATTCAGCTGTCATGCAACTAGTCTCCATTTGCATGGCTGCTGTGAGGTTAGCCACATCTGCTTTTATAAAGCCATAATTAGCATTGGAAAGGCTTTTCATGATGGTTAACTGTGCAGGAGGGTAGGAGGGTTGTGGATTTCCAAAAGTGATTAATTTGTGTTCTGATATAACAAGGGAGGAGTTGACTATTGATGTAGAGCAACAGTTGCCCATGTTAGGAAGGACCAGGTCGATGTAATGGGCATGTGCATAGGTACAGGAGTAGCTTTCCCAGTTAATGGTGGAGTAGTTGAAGTAAACCAGTATGCTAGTGTTAGGTTGGACACTAATATTCTCCAGGGTGTTTATGGGCATGGAGTGTGAGTCTTGGGACATGCATGGTGACCTAAATCAGGCTACAACCTGAACCACTGTCTTACCCAATGTCAGCTATGCCTGCAGGATCTGTAATACATAATGTTGGTCTACCACTCTGGAGGTGTGTGTATCCTTTATGAATATGAAAATACCACCACCTTTGGAGCTTCAGTCCACATTCTGCAGCAAAATGTTGTGGAATTAATTATAGGCTGGTACTGCAGGTGTGCTTCCTGCTGCCTTAAACAGGTCTCTGTTACAGCACAGATGTCATTTTTCCCCATTTTAAGGAATACTTCCAGTAAGTGCATTTCCAGATTTAGAATTCAAGTGTGCAGCAGCATGACCCTCTGATTGCATGTCTATAGCTGTCATATATTTCTGTATATTTATGTATACATCATACCTCTCAACCTGGAATCATCAAAGATCTGGACAAGGCCCATGAAAAATAGGTACAAATCTGTACACTGATTAGCATAAAATTTGCATACATGGTTACATAACCCTGCCCACTACAATGGAATTGTGGGATAACTTTCAAACGCAAACTGAAGAACAGACAACCAAAATATGGCACCAGTCTCCCTGCAGCCATTCCAATGTCCCATTACCTGGCTATTTCACCCCATTTACCATAAACACTAATGTGTTTATACTGCTTTACTTCTACAATGATTATTTGGATTTTATTTTTACATTTTATAGCACAATGCACAAACACAAATAGGTATCTGCTAAACAAAGCAATATTGTCTCACAATGAAAATAAACTTGGCATTAAAACTTCTCTGCCCTTGAAACTCACATTAATTCGTTTGTCCCTATTTATGCACAA
>NC_056744.1:246619375-246656875 GCF_019279795.1 Protopterus annectens
TGCAATGCATAGTATTGCTTATGTTGTATTTTATTAGACTACCACCTGTATGGGATTGATTCATCATTCATTACATATTATAAATTTGTTTACCTTCCCTGACATCCCCACAATGTGCTTTCATTACATTTATTCTTGTGTGACTATAATGTATGGGGCACTCTGGTTGAGAAATATAAGTTACTACCTACATAAATATACAAATAAATTAAAATTGTTATGATTTCACATACAAAATTGAAATGGCCTTTTGTAAGGCTCGAACTGTAAATGATTACATTCAAAGCATATGCTCTAACCACTACACTATTGCTTATGTTATATGTCTATTGCTATTTAATAATCCTAAAAGGTGCTAAGAAAACGGAGCGGAGATAAAAGTATTTACTAGTTCATTTATTTAAGCCACAAACGTAAAAGCAACCAATACATACATAAAAATGATGAACGCTTTAAAACGTAAAAAATGCGTTTTCATCTTATAAGATTCGACTTCGTCAGATGACCATTTTAGTTTCCTGTATTTATATTAACACCAATTAATTAAAACCAATAAAAAACAGTTCTCTGTATTTAAAACAACCAATTATGTTGTGTTAAAATCCCATTATTTAAATATTTGAATATTCAAACATTCAAATATGCTCCACCTTGTTCTCATTCAACCTCCTTTGCATTTTATGAATATTCATTCCCATGTTTTCGTAGGTAGCAAAACTAAATGTTTATCACAAATTACCCATTCTTTCCGTCTAAAAAATCTTAAAAATATTTTTATTATTAAAAGGACAATCCTGTAACAGCATAATTAAAATATATTGAAAATCTTGGTGTAAACATTTTGTAAAAATTTTAAGAAAATTATTTAGTCTAATTTTGAAGTGGTGAAAAACCGTAGGGAGAAATACCTTAACAAATCCAATAACATATAAGGATATGTTGCCATCTTGTGGATTTTACCTAAAACTGCACTTGCAACTCACAATAGGCTATTGAAAGCACACAACAATAGAGCTGGAAGGTGGCTGTATAGCTGAAAATGTGAGGAGATGTAAGTTAAATAAAGTAATAATAGGGCAACAGCAGAATATAGGCAATTATGCACAAATTACCACTAATCACTGTGGTCAATTCAAAGCATGAGTAATATAGCTGGCAGCTGGAATGTATCATAGACAGCCAATCACACAGGCAGCATCTGCAGCACAGCAGTATAAACTTTTGCAAGCACCTTACAGTCTGTTTTTTCTCCCATAAACTCTGCACCATTGGTGTATATATGAGGGGAAATTTTAACTTAAAAAATATTAGGGGCTGCTATTGCTTTGATCCATCAGTATGTGCTGGAGGCTGATGGTGGTTGAGGAGGATAATGGCAACAACTGCCCCAGACTCAGGAAGAGGAGAAGAGTGTCCAGACCCAGGGTAACCTGCCAGGGGCTACATGACCCAGAGATAGTAGAGAGCTACAGGGTGGACAGGGACATACTTCAGCAGCTTGTTGAGCTGTGCCAGGCTCACCTCAGAGCCAGAACAAACAGAGGGGAACCCATCCCAGTGGATACTAAGGTATGTGTAGCTTTAAGAATACTAGCTACAGGTACTTTGCAAAGACCGACTGGGGACATCTTGGTGGTTTCACAGGCATCTGCATACCGAGTGCACCACCAAATCCTGGATGCCATGCTACCACATGCCTGTAAGCGCATATACTTCCCCACAGTCGTGAAGAGTTGACTAGTAATATGCTTCTCTTCCACCGTGTAGCAGACTACCCGGATGTACTGGGTGCAATAGACTGCACGCACATCCACATCAAAGCACCGCCTGATGAGCAGGGTAGGGTCTACATAAACAGCAAGTGCTTCCCCTCCATCAGTTGCTAGGTCATGTGCAATGCCCAGGGTATTATCATGAATGTGTGTGCTGGCAGCCCTGGAAGCTATCACAACTCCCACATCTGGCATTCCTCACAGCTGTATCAGGGATTTGCCAGGGGGGACATCCCATATGGCCATCTGGTGGGGGATGCTGGCTATGCACTGGACCCGTGGATGATGATACTAATCAGAAATGCACACACACCCATGCAAGAATGCCTTAATGAGGCACACACACAAACCAGGATCATTATAGAGCATTTGTTTGGGATGCTCAAGTCACGGTTCCAGTGCCTGGGCATATCTGGTGGAGCATTGCAATACTCTACAGTGACATTTGCACACATGTTCATAGTATATGCCATGCTACACAATATGACCCTGTGGAAATAGCTGCAGTAGGAACAGGATGGGGAAGGGCAATGCAGTCCTCCACCATTGCCAAGGTCCCACAGGCACAGAGGGACTCAGACGAGGAACTCCCTGAGCCAGTCCCTGTAGGCAGACGGAGGCATGCCCAGTATGCTCAGGCCTTGGCAAAGAGGCAATGCATAACATGCACACTGACACTGTAGGCACCCAGGGACTAACACCTCCCTCTACTCACACAGACAGTAAAAAGTGATGACACACACATCACACCACCTATAACTTACCATGTATAGGCAGCGTAATGTATGCATCCAACATATGCAGCCCTCAAGCATTGTGCACACAACTGCTGCAGACACAAGGTAAGTCAGTACCTTAACAGTAAATTAATGTATCATTATGTTCTGCTAAAATTTGTATGGCATTGTTGCATGCATGCAAGGGAATGGGGTAGACTACTGGGATAGCAGCAGACAACTGACAACTGTGTGGGACACCAGGTAATATCTGCCCAATACTGGCTTCCAACACTATGCATTAGTACCCTAGGTGGGAAATCCCACAGCAGTATATGTGTGTGAGCAACTAACTTAGGGGGGGTCATAGCTCACAGCCATGGATGTCAGTGTGGGAGGTCCCATTCCCACCCCCGACACACACAGCAAGTAACCTGTAAAAAACAGGAGAGAAATATCTGGCAAAGCTCCACAAATGGCAGCAATGTGAAATCACCCCCCAAAGACCCACACAGTCATAACAGAGCCGGTCTCACAGTGGCAGTAAGGCTCTGAAGGTTAACAAGTCTGACATGCTAATGTATGCCAGTACAATCTCATTTGTGCTCTTAACTGATATGTCTGTAGTCCCCAAGACAGGGCACAATAGTATGGTAAAAGGAAACAAAATGTAAAGCAGATATCAGCACAGTCTATACAAATGTCTACAGTTGACAGGTGTGCCCCCCCACCCCATATAGCCACAGAAATGCAGTAACATGTAGGTTTGTAGGGAAATAGCAGCATATCACAGACTGGTAGGCCTGTCCCTATACACATGAAAACATGTTGCATATGCTCAATATGCAAGGGTCAATGAGCTATGTGCATGTGTGGTGAATACTGTCAGGATCTGGTCAGCATGCTCTTCTGCCTGTCATCTTGTAATGCCTTAGGTACAGGCTGTCTGTCACAGGGCCATGTGCAGATAACTGCAGTGCTGATGATTATGCATGTCAGTGATACCTATTGCTCTGTGAAATAACATACCTGGAAGGCACAGTACTATGTGGAATATACTACACATAGAATGGATTTCTGAGGCCTGTGTACCCAATGTGCTATGGCATTTGTGAATAATCATGCATCAATTGTCAATGTGGCTTTTTTACTTGATTTCTGTCTGCTTTCATATATAATGGACATGCCTGCACAGTACAATGCAGTCTGTACCCATACCCATAACACCAAACCTCTGACAGCAACATGTCTGAACAAGGGCAGAAGGAAATGTGGAACAAAGGCACAATGATAGGCATGTGTTGTAAATATTATTCTGTCATACTGAGAAAGTTGATATGGTGAGGGGTTTGCAGTACCGGGAATTGTCTGAAGGTTATGTAGGCTGACACAGAAATTCTGTCAATATTTTGTAACATCACTCTCCAATTATACTGAAATAACTTGCCATAAAAACACATTTATGCAGACTGGATAGAACCTGTAGCCAAACAGCTGGACAATGTGCCAAATATTTACAGCAGACAGGTATGGACACACCAGGATATGACATCTCAGTTTACACAGATACCACAGAAGCAGAAGATCACCAGCCAGTATATTAACATGTTGCTGGACTTTAACTCAACTCTCTGTAGCCACACCTCCCAAATGGCCTTGTTGTGCAAGAATATACATAGCTGCCATCATAATATCAGTCTACACATCAGATGACTAGTATTCCTGTGGTACAGCACTGTGATGATTTCAGGATGTCTGTATGACACTAGGTAATGACACAATACATTGCACTGTCAAAATATAGTTATGTCATAAATGTCTGGCAAAACAAACCATTACCCAGAGGAAAGTCCTCTGTACTCCTGAGAGGTATGTCTGTAGCACACAAAACCCTGGACCGGAGTACACTTATCTCTGGAATGGAGTCCTACTTTAACTACAGAAGAAGGTCACATTGGGCATGCTTCTACACTTAGAGAATCACAGGACATGTTGGAATCTACATTGATTATGACTATATTGTCTAGATATATCTGTGCGTACAAACAGCTATTTACATCTTAACTGTCCCTACACATACACATCAAACAGGATTACCCCCAGCTAGCTATAGGTGGCCCATATGTGATATATCTGTATCTGTTGTGTATGACACACAGCTATACATATATGGCCAAAAGATAACTATATATGTCAAGCATACACACACATTGATACTTGTGTGTTCTGTGAACCAATTTGCAAAACAAACAAGGATATATGCAAAACAAGATATATGGGATGATGCCTAGTTTGTGGAGTCTATCAATAATCCCTCACTGAGGGATGGTATCACAAGATTTGAACAGATTGATGTAGGCTGTATGCAGTGCCTTACTGTCATACACAGCCCTGGTAACTCAGTCAAAGACATCAATCAGGTTGAGCAGGCATGATTTGCCATTCACAAAGCCAAACTGTGTGGGTTCAGAGTTAGGAGATCAGCTATATCTTGGGCAGTCAGGTCCTGGATGATGCGGTCTATACCCCTACATAGTAGACTTGTCAGGCTAAAAGGCAAATAATCCCCAGGGTCAGTAGAAGTTTCCTTTATGAAGAGGGATGACAGTGCAGTGTGCCATGTTTGAGGGACAAAGCCTGAGGTGAGGTTGTGACTGACCAGGGCACACAGATTTGGTTCATGGTCTCTTTGTATGTAATGTAGAACACAACCATGGATATGTTGGTGTCCTATGGAAGCTGTATTCTTGCCTATGGACAATGCAGGTCTAACTTGGCCTGCAGTACTTCTGGGTGCCTGACATTCATCTGCCATTGTGATTGTACACTTGTGGGGGGAGAGAAAGGAGTAAAGCTGGCACTGAATGTGTTGCCAAGACTGTGGCCAATATCTGTTGTCACAGGATAGGAATTATCATTGTGCAGTAACTCAGAGCACTTGTGTTTAATGCTTTGGAGGTTGTTGATGTAACTATCAAAGGCTTTTGTGATTGTCATCAGTGTCTGCTGTATTTCTGCCTTCATAGCTGCCTGTAGGGGATTCCATGAGGGATCCCAAGTTGTGTTTGAGGCTAATAAGGCGGTTCAACAGTCATGGGACAACACCTGGTTCTGCAACAGTGTACTCCTTCTGTTGTACACTTTAGTAATGGCAGAGGGTCATCACATTGTCTCCCAGTGTTTGGAGGACAGTGTCTGGGTTCTGCTGGCTATGGCTAGTACCATGCATACATGTACATGTTTGTACAGTGCATATGTGTATGTTTCAACAGTCATGCAGCTATTTCCTATTGCCATGGGTGCAGTGAAGTCATCCACCCCTGTTTTTATAGCTGCAAAGTCAGCTTTGGAGAGGTTTTGCAAGGTGGTTACCCTTGTGGGGGGTGTGGCTGACATGTTGAGTTCCATGTTGATTACAGCCTGTGTCGCTCTCACCAGGTAGGGATTGACATCTGTGGATGAACAACGGTCCCACATGTAAGTAGTCAACACAGGTCAAGGTTGTTGCATCCTCTACCAGGGGTCAGTATGAGCTGCTCCAGGGGCTTGGAAATTATGAATTCCAGGAAGTCTTGGGCCACTGTACTGGCACTTGACTACTTTCCTCAGGTGATGGAGGGGTAGTTGAAGTCTCCTACTATGTCAGTGTTGTGTTGGACCTTCATAGATGGCAGGGTGTTGAGGAATGTGCATTGACAGTCTAGGGACATAGATGTGGTCCCATAGCAGGCTATGGTCTGGATTGTACTATTACCGCAAAGCAGTTGTACCAGAAGTATTTCCGATGCATTATGCTGGGATACTAGTCTGGAGGTGTGCCTATCCATAATAATATGGAGACAACAACACCTGTGGAGGTGTGGTGTGGTCCATGTTTGGGGGTTGACAGCTATGGAATGTATCATAGCTTGTTACTGCAGGGTTGCTGTCTGCTGCTGTGAACCACCTCTCCATTACAGTAGAAATGTTAATGTCCTCCACTGCGAGGATAGCTTTGAGTGACTGCATCTTGACAGTTAGATGTCTACTGTTTGGCAGCATGACCCTCAGATTGCATACATGTCTAGCTGTTATGGGGGTAATTGCATTTGGAATACTGCCTAATAAGGTAGTATAAGGGTGGCAAGACACTTAGCCAGTACCTGGAACCCCAAGGCTGACAGATGTAGAACATATGTGGCATGTCATTGAGGTCTGTTAATCATGTTATCCCAAGCAGAGAGATACTGTATCTCCTGAGAATGACACAAAACATGTAAGCCTATGATGCAGTCAATCATCTGTTGATAATACTGCAGCATCATTCTGGGTGACAGCAGTATACTACTCAGGGCTATTGTCACACCTGCCTGGACCACGTAATCAGAGAGGTTAACCATGTCTCTTGTCATGTAATCCAGGGAGGTGTGTCCCAGGTCATTCACACCCAATACAGAGTGATACTTGTTGTTGTGGAGTGCCATGACTGGCTGTGTTATGTGTTGGATGCTGGCATGTGATAGATATTTGGCTGTTACCTGCTCCATATTCAACTTCATGAGTGGGATATGTGTGTGCCTCAGTATTGAGTTACCCATGATCACTGTATTGTGCAAGGTGGTTAGCCTTAGAAGCTTAGGTTGAGGGGCACACTGTGTAGGTGAAATGTGTGTCCTTTGGCATGTGTCATGTCATGGTGTCTGAATGGATGTCTGACTTGCTGGTCTGTGCTGTTTGGGTAAATGTCCATTGAGTGCCTCTGTGAAGGTGGTTGTTTGGCTTTTGACTGTATGCCATGGCTGTCAAAGTAGGTGTCATGGTGAGCTATGTGTTCCACATGGTGTGGTGCAGGTGTTGATCTTATCCTCTTGACCTGCTAGCTCAGTCTTTGCTGGAGAGTGCATATGTCTACATTTGCTGATATACGGGTAACTCTCATGGGTCTGAGTGTTTGGAGTTTAGAGGAGAGTGTTGTCTGTGTACATGAGGCAGTTGTAACAGTGCCTCAGAATGGACAAGTGCACCAGATTAATGGGTGAAAGCACAGAAAACTGCATTTCATTCATGCCAGGAGGGGGTGGACATAACTAATGAGTACTGGAGCTACTTTGGTGATGAACTAGTACTGCTGATGGCTCCCAGATTTGCCACACTTATTGATACAATAACCTGGTGAAGTGCCGAGCTATAATGCTATTTAAAGTGCAAGACAGAAAGAACTAGCATGATGTAAGGGTGAAACTGAAGGCAGACTTTCTGCCCCCTGTAACACTTTACCTCAGCTGTGGAGTTATAAGCAGCTTTGGCCATTTGAAAGTTTAGAATGCTCTGTAATGCATGTGCTAACTGTGGAACACTATAGTAGACATAACTAGATAGGTAGGAGTTCTAATCGAAATACTGGCAATTGTATGTGTGTGTGTGTGTGTGTGTGTGTGTGTGTGTGTGTGTGTGTGTGTGTGTGTGTGTGTGTGTGTGAGAATCATCTTTTGTACTACCATTCACACTTCCCCTCATCCCAGTTTAGTAGTCTTGTTGATGTCATCCACCTTAGAAGTACCTTTGGACAAGGGGAACTGTATAAACTCTGTGGCATGTCTGATAAGTGTGTAGCACTATAGTAGACATAACTAGATAAGCAGAAGTTCTAATCTCACTACTGGCAACTGTTTGGATGTGTGTGTTTGTGTGAGAATCATGTAGTGTGTGGGTTATACCATTTTTGACCTGTGTACTACCCTTTACACTTCCCCTCACTCCAATTTAATAGTCCAGTTGATGTCATCCACCTTAGAAGTACCTTTGGGGTAGATGAAAATGTATAAGTTCTATGGCACATCTGATAACTGTGTAGCAGTATAGTAAAAATAACTATATAGGCAGGCGCTTTAATTTCACTACTGGCAACTGTTTGTGTGTTTGTTTGTGTGAGAATCATGTAGTGGGTGGGTTATACCATTTTTGATCTGTGTACTACCCTTTACACTTCCCCTAACTCCAATTTAGTAGTCCTGTTGATGTCATTCACCTTAGAAGTACCTTTGGACATAGTGAAAATGTATAAGCTCTGTGGCGCGTCTGATAATTACATAACACTCTAGTAGAAATAACTAGATAGGCAGAAGATTTAATCTCACTACTGGTAACTGTTTGAATGTGTGAGTTTGTGTGAGAATTATGTAGTGTGTGGGTTATATCATTTTTGACCTGTGTACTACCCTTTACACTTCCCCTCACTCCAATTTAGTAGTCCTGTGGAATTTGGTACCACAGGATGGACCCACTCAGAAGAAACTAGTGGGATATTTGAGGATGGTATTCACAAGGGGTTATAATCTTAAAAACATCCTCGAGAGGATATCTAAGGTTTCAAACTTTAGAGTGGGCATGTATAAATATAATATGTGCTGTTATTGTAAGAATATCACCGCAGGTTCCACTTTTGAAGTTAGGGGTACAAAGTATGGGATACAGGGTAGATTTAATTGTACTAGTTCACAAGTGGTTTATTTGGCCAAGTGTTCCCACTGCCCAGCTTTCTATGTTGGGAAAACAGACAGAAAACTTCAAGAACATATGTATGAACATTTGTATGCTATAAGAAAGGGCAAGATGGAGAGCGCTTTGGCTAAACATATTATAGAGAACCCACAACATGAATTTTTATTCCAAGTAATTGACCAAGTCCAGTCAGACAGGAGGGGGGGCGGACTAGCTCATTCTGGAGGGCAGCGAATTAGTTTGGCAGCTAAGATTGGATGCTTGCCATTATCCAGGTATTAATGGTATGTCATCAATCACATGTCTGTTGAAACTCAAAAGTTTAAACAGATGATACAATTGATCCATAAGTGTCCATTCTAATGCTTGAAGTATGTATACAATAGTTTCATCTGTATTTTTGCTGATATATATATATATATATATATATATATATATATATATATATATATATATATATATATATACATATTGTAATTTTTGGATACAAGTTTATCAAATAGACAGAGGTAGTATCCTCATAGGAAGTTTCTATACCATGTAGGTGGTAGAGGGATTAGGTTATTATTAACTAAAATGGTTTAGCTTGACACATCAGAATAAGAATATGTAGTATTTTATGCTATATGTCATGTGCTTTAAATCTAGCAGTTTCGTGCAGGAAATGTTTTGTGACAGCACGTTTCATATTTTAACGTATTTTAATTGACTTTTCAGTCTAGGTTGATTCGGTGCATTCATATTGTATATAGGGCATTTTATTTTATTGTTTTTGCATAGTTTGTAACATAGTAATGCCTTTTTTGTATTTTAATATATTCTTTGTGATCATGTGAGAGGAAGGCTTAGGATATAACAGGGGGTTTACTGTCATGACGTTGCATCCGTTCTGAAGAAGTTGTTTTTTCAAACTGATGAAAAGCTTGTGTTGAGCTTAAAATAAACATTTTCTTTTATTGTCTCTGACATTTTGAGTGACTTGTTTCAGGCTTCTGGAGGGTTTCTGGAGAGATTCCACCTGTTTCTTTTTAGTCCTGTTGATGTCATCCACCTTAGAAGTACTTTGGACAGGGTAACAACTTATAAGCTCTGTGACGTGTCTGATAACTGCATAGCACTCTAATAGAAATAACTAGATAGGCAGGAGCTCTAATCTCACTACTGGCAACTGTCTGTATGTGTGAAAATTATGTAATGTGTGGGTTATACAATTTTTGACTTCTGTACCACCCTTTACACTCTCCCTCAATCCAATTTAGTATTCCTGTTGATGTCATCCACCTTAGAAGTACCTTTGGAGTAGCTGAAAATATATAAGCTCTGTGGTGCATCTGATAACTATGTAGCACTGTAGTAGAAATAACTAGATATGCAGGAGTTCTAATCCCAATACTAGTAGCTGTTTATGTGTGAGGATCATATCTTGTGTGGCTTATACCATTTTGATATGTGTACCATACACGGCTGGTGACCACCTCCTGATGCCATTACTTTATATAGTGTGTTAATGGCATCTGCCTCACATGCAGCAAGTTAAACCATTGAACAGTCTTCTGTACAAATGTGTCTGGAATATCCAGATGTTTGCAACTTATATGTGGTCGGAAGTGGTCTGCGTGCCTTAACAATGCCCATGTATATGATATTGTAGCCAAATAGGCCACAGCTAGTGTATAGACACATATGGCAGCATCAGATATCATACCTAACTGAAACATCATGCTAATATGACATCTGCCACCTTCTCAGTTGGCCAGCCTGTAGGTGCAATACAGGAGTCCACATGCTTGGTTTTACAAGTGAACTGTTCATGTTATGGGTCACATTAAAAGTTGGAAGAGGTATGGACTGACATACTGTGGTCCCAATTTGAAAGTATCAGAAATGCCTTGCATCTTAACAGGGATGTGTACACAATTTATATCGACTGTATACCAGTAATGTGTCACACATGTCCCTACCTTAGGCCATTTGTCCAGCCCATTTTGCTGGCCTCTGTCCAGACATCTTGCATTGACAAGTTGTGAGGTATGCGACAGGAATGTTGAATTCACCTCACATAGGCCCCAGTGGTGACCACTGTGATGCAAAGCAGTTAACCCTACCACAAGTGAACTTGCACATAAAGCAATATAGTTATTACTGATAGTTGTGTGCATGGTAAATTGCATGTCCTTCACATGCCTGGGGTATGGCCAGGCCACAACAGAACAATGTCATACTCACCAGCTTCAGGCTACTGTTCCATATGCAGACTAGAGGGACCTAGGTAGTTGTGAGAGTGAGGTATTGCCAGCAGACTCACATGTGGCCTTGGTACAGGATGGATGTATCATACCTGTACATGTACAGTACAAACCCCAATAATACACATTTTTCTGTCCTCCCCATAGATGTGAACCTCTGTGCATTAGAAAACCCCATCCACAACTGCAATCGGACCTGACACATGGGTGTAGATACAATACAGATACAAGTATGTCTGATACATTAATGTACTAATCCCCACTGGGCCCTTACCCACACGCTCCCTGTCCATTGTGTGGGTGCCATCCACCTCCAGCATGTTGGCCCTTGTACCATGGTGTTGTACTGGGGTGTGTGGCCCAAAGTTGGCGGGAGCTCATATGCTACACAACTTGGTTGTGTGATGGATGACAGAGAGAAATGTGAAGTCATTTCTATGATGTGATGATAACTGTACCCAAGGGTGACAGAGTGGTCATTGCAGCAGCTGTCAATGGGCATGTTGTTGAAGGGAACAGAGGGTCTGTTGAAGTGATGGGTATGAGTGGTGTTAAAAGGAATGCAGACAGTGAGATGGCAGTGGATTTTGCAAAACAGATGGACATTGTTGTGGTGAATACATACTATAACACAAGGGAGGAGCACAGGGTGAGTTACGACACTGTAGTAAGATGCACACAGTTGCATATATCCAATGTAGGAGGGACAGTTTGAAGGAGATTGGAGACTGTAAAATGGTGAAGGGGAAATTGTATTTAGGCAGCATAGAATGTTGGTCTGCAGGATGATGTTAGTGAGCAAGAAGAGGGGGAGTGTGAGTTCAGCAGCAAGGATCACATGGTGTGAATTGGAAAAGGGGGATTGTGAGGTGGAGCTCAGGGAAGAGTTAAGACAGACACCGGGTGGTACTGTTAATTTACCACATATCTGGTTAAATACAGCAGAGCTACTAAAAGAGACAGCTAGAAAGGTGCTTGGAGTGACATGTGGATGGAGGAAGTAGTACAAGGAGACCTAGTGGCGGACTGAGGAAGTACAAGACAGTATACAGAGAAAGAGGATGGGGAAGAAGGAGTGAGTCTGTCAGAGAGATGAGAAAAGTAGACAGGAGTGTGAGGAGATGAGGAGCATGGTCAAGGCTAGGGATGAGGCATATGAAGAGTTGTATGACAGTTTGGATATTAAGGAGAGATGACAGGAGTTGTACCAATTGGCTAGACAGATGTACTGAGCTAGGAAAGATGTGAAGCAGATAAGGGTGAGAAAGGATAATGAGGTAAATGTACTCATAAGTGAGGAGAGTGTGTTGACCACATGGACAGAGTACTTTGAGAGGCTGATTACTGCAGAGAATGAGACAGAGAAGATTGGATGATGTGGGTATGGTGAATCAGGAAGTGCTACAGCTTAACAAGGAAGATGTAAGGATAGCTATGAAGAGAATAAATACTGACAAGGCTGTTGTCCCACATTACATACCTGTGGAAGCATGAAGATGTTTAGGGGAAATTACAGTAGTGTGTTTAGCCACACTATTTACTGATATCTTGGGTGGTGTGAGGTTGCATGAGGAGTGTAGAGAAAGTGCTTGTGTACAGTTTGAAGAATAAGGTTGATGTGTAGAGCTGTGGTAACTACAGAGGGATAACATTGAGTATGATCTGTATTGAGGGGTAAGGAACCAATTTAGGAGACCCTACAGAGGTGGAAATATGTTGTAGAGAGCAGAGTAATGAAGGTCAGCAGGACTACAACAGAATATCTTTGTGTGAATGAGAGGGAGGATAGTGGAATGTTAAGGATGCATGAGGCAGAACTGGCAAAAGTGGATGTGCTTAAATGATTGGGATCAACATTTCAGAGTAATGATGACTGTGGTGGACAGGTGAAGAAGAGAGTACATGTAGGATGCAGAGGTTGGAGAAGAGTGTCAGGACTGAGTTGTGACGGATGACAACCAGTAAAAACTTAAACCTGCTAAGCATAGCTCAGCCCTGGAAACCACTGATCACATTCCAGTCTTATAAAATAGCAGGGTAATGACATCTTTAATAAGTGTGTTTAATTTCCTGTGCATAACATGCTTCTATATGCTGTCATTACAGTAGCAAGGGGTGTGACTATACTGTATGGGACAATTGGGTATACATGGGTAGTACCACAATCTTTTTTTTTATATACATGGGTAGTATATCAGGTTATATGCAGTCACACTTTCATGTTACCCCAGCTACAGTGCACTGGTTGACAAAAATTGTTTAACACATATTGTATTATTAAGTTAGTATTTTGCTTTTCCAAGTAAAAGTAGATTGCAGATTGTAGTACTTGAACCATACACCCTTGCATGCAAAACTGGGACTCTGAGTACTAATTATCTTGTTCTTGGTGTTTGAGTTGTATGTTTTTATGTATCTCCTATTGGATATTAATATGATATTATTATAATAACTGTAGACTGCTATGTTTTTTGGACATGTCATTGATGACTGCTGTCATGTAGTAATGGCATACCTTTCAGTTTCAAACTTCTGTCCTTCAAAACATTCATCCTAATGCATAACCTGTTAGCTATCTACTTTCTGTCTGTCCTCTGTACAGATGTGCAGATGTCAGGTATTGCTAAGGCCATACAACTATGTAGCTGCCCACATAGTATTGTGTTGTGGGCCTGAACACTGCTGCTAGTTCCAACATATGGGACATTCCTTAATGTGGGCCTTGCCCCTTTTCCTTGTCTGTGTGAGGGACATTACAGAGGTGGTTGGCTACAGATTCACATACATTAGGTGGCAATACATCACAGGATAGGGCATTTGGAGACAACCCAACAACATGGAGGACATATCCCCAGAATTGTGAACAGATTCTCTGTCATCAGTGCTGTTATACACATGGTGGATTGATAGATTGACAGGGTTTGTGTGGACATGCATTTAGTGAGTGACTTCATGAGTGACAGTGATATGTCTCTGACATACCACTCCACTGGCACTCTGTCCACAGACTGGCCACATGTTTGTCTGTCATGTTTGGTCTGTTCCCCAGATAGTTGATGTCCTCTGTAAATCAGTCCTAGACTCTGGGGAATGCAGTCAGTAAATACTCACATCTATTGGTATTACTGACTTCATATTCCTCATAAAGGATATGTTACAACAAACTCAGTAACATCTGCAACTTTCTCAATATATGACATCAATATGTCCAATCTACCCCTGTGCTTGTGCCTCTATCCCCAAATGATGTCAGGTTTTGTCCAGATGTCATTGAGGCTCAGATGTATTTAGTATCATTATTTCTTGCCTTCATTCCTGCTACCATCCCAGTGATATAGTAGACCCACAGACATGACAGGGAAGAGGCCACAAATATGACTCCTGACCCTGCACATACTAAGATGAACTGTACATGTGACAGCCCTGTGTATGTCTTGCCATTGTTAACAGACTGTTAGGATTGTGTACACATGTCATGTCTACATGTTATTTGAGCTGTGTATGGAGGGGAGGTGGATGTAAGTGTTATGGCTCCTTTTTTATCTGACTGTGCATGCTGCTCCAGTTTCTGATGGTCTATTGGCTGTATGTGTTTGTAGGGGCAAACTGGAAATAATGTGGAATTTTTAGACATTAAGCTCTCAGTTGTGAACAACACTATTGCATCTACTTTATTTAGGAAAAAAACACATTCAAATTCATTCCTACACTTTGACAGTTGTCACCCTTTTTTTCAAAAGAGGAACTTGGTTAAGGGCCAAATGGTTAGATTGTCTAGGATAATAAGCGACAATCTATTGTTTGAATATGAACTAGACAAATTAATGACTATGTTTCAAGAAAGAGGTTATCCCTATGACCTAGTATCCAAAATTAGTCAAGAGGTAAAAATAAAGAGGTTCACGACATACAAACCTATCATTACTTGTGACACGCAGGAGGAGGTTATTCCCAAGGTTAACATTAATAGGAATGATGCATTAATTATTCCATATAATAACAGAACAAATGAGATTGTGACTTGTATTCAAGAAGTATGGACCAGTGTTATAGACACAGATTTAGAGATTTTAAAAATTTTAGGAACCACACCTAATATAGTATTTAGTAAAGGGAAAAATTTAAAGAAATTATTTGAAAACAACACTAACAGTGACTTGTTGAGACATTCTAAGATGAGTAAGTGTGGATCATGTCAAGTCTGTAGATTTATTAACGATGGACCATACACTACTATTTATAATTATGGAAAAACTATTAAATGTCCAGGCCACTGCAACTGCAACTCCACCATGGTTGTTTACTTAGCAACATGTTCAGTATGTAACGCATTTTATATAGGGAAAACTATAAGAAGACTAAAAACACGTGTCATTGAACATCTTAGTGATATAAAAAGACACAAGACTACTAACATGTTATTTAATCACAGTATTAATTGTACAAATTTTAAAAGATTTTTATTTTTTGTTATTGATAAAATACCAGTTAATGTACACACAGGTGGAGATGTAAAAAACTTACTTGAAGCCAAAGAATGTTTATGGCAGCTTAGGTTGAATGCTAGCAAATGGCCTGGTTTGAATGAACAAATTTCCATTTCTAGTATACTTAAACTTCGATCTCATTTTATATGAATGTATTAAATAATTTATTGTGTATTTTTCAAAATATTTTTTACATAAACACACACTTTTGTTCCCATATACATATATTTTTAAATGAATTATTTATTAAATTAAAAGATATTTATATTTATTATTTATATTTGATAACATAAAACAATTTAAAAAAAATAATTTATCATTATTATTATTACTTTTAATATATGTAACTATATGATAGTATAATTAATTGTTGAATTATTGACTAGTATATTACATTTAGTTAATATTAATGAAATTACCATCATACTATTTTCTTATTTTTCTATTCAATCTTTTTTAAAAAAATTTTTAAATTTTCATTATTTTGTTTAATATTACATTTTAAGACTATATTGATTGTTGCATTCCATATTCACAGTACACTAATATTTGATAAACACAAACGCTGTCTAATATCTACATCTATATTTTAAGAAATTTCTAAATGGGTTGAAGTACCTTTAAGAAACTCATATTCTGTTTTTTAACTAATTGATTAATTATTAGATTAATGGCATTTTAAAAGTATTTAAGGGATGACTAGCAACATGTTAATTGTACTCTGATGATGCCCAGCTTGATGGGTGAAAGCGCTTAGTATCGTTTGATTCCTGACTGTGGATTTCTTGTTGGTTCTACGTTTCGTGTTTTTTGAATAAATTGAATATTTTACTAAGACCGGGACTCAAGGTTGCCGTTTCTTTTTCAGGTTTTGTCCAGATGTCATTGAGGCTCAGATGTATTTATTATCATTATTTCTTGCCTTCATTCCTGCTACCATCCCAGTGATATAGTAGACCCACAGACATGACAGGGAAGAGGCCACAAATATGACTCCTGACCCTGCACATACTGAGATGAACTGTACATGTGACAGCCCTGTGTATGTCTTGCCATTGTTAACAGACTGTCAGGATTGTGTACACATGTCATGTCTACATGTTATTTGAGCTGTGTATGGAGGGGAGGTGGATGTAAGTGTTATGGCTCCTTTTTTATCTGACTGTGCATGCTGCTCCAGTTTCTGATGGTCTATTGGCTGTATGTGTTTGTAGGGGCAAACTGGGACCTGTCCTGTACTAAGGTCAGGATTCAGACTACATTGAGAATTAGGACTGTATATGTAGGGCTAGTGTGTGAGTATCAAACAATGATGTATTTGTTCACACAGTCCATATACTCTACTATTCACTTGACTTACCGGTGTGTGACTCTGACTGTGGTGATACTGGTTGTGGGTATGCACTTTCACACTGGTGTCTACTTGTCAGTGCTGTTACATCCCTGTAGTGGCTGATATATTTGCAAATACACGTGTAATTACCCATAGCATATTTCCTATTTAAATTACTTGTGCTATTTCACTAAATATATGTTGAAGCACACAGGAGGGTGTTACTACAACAACTGTGTTAGCTTATCTATGTCAGTACTTCAGATACATCCCCATTTTCATGGCTTCCACCCACCACTTTATCAGCCTTGATTCAGATTCATTGCAGTAAGGAGTTCTGAGCATACTTCTCAACTGGCTGGATTATTTCAGGATGTCCAGGTTTATTGCTCATACTTCTGGTCTGTTTTACAGATTATTCTCATTTCTCTGTAAATCACTGTGATGATATGATTGTTGTCAGAAAATGAGGACATACATTTCATTTATCTACCAGACATCCATTAGAACATGTATGCTAAAACAAAATGTGTCACACTGTCAAGAAGAGTACAGGGGGACAATGACCTCTTCCTTCCTGGATGATAATACATTAGTAATGAGATGTGCCACATAAAAGGACTTTCTGATCACAGTGGCAAGGTGGTGGTCAAAAGAGACATTGCTGTCAACCTGTGTACCCAGATCTCTTATAATACCTTCTTTATTCAGGGTACTACCATCGATGTGGAATTCATGGGAACAGGGTTTTTCCCAAAGGGAATGACAACACATTTTCTGACATTGAGCTTAAGGCCATGGCTCTGATACCAGTCATTGGTCTCAGTGAGGCCTTTCTGTAGGATGCCAGCATCACTTGGGCAGTTAATAATAGCTCCCAGCTTGCAATTGCCTGCAAACTTTGTCAGACAGAGTCCCTTCATGTTGGCATGGACTTCAGAGAAGTTAATACCAAACATGAGAGGATCCAGGACAGAACCCTGTGGGATGCCACTTATGACTGTTCAGCAGTCTGACTTGGGGTCAGGTATTTTCACACTGTGAGTTCTGTCTGTGACTCAGTTTGTAACCCACCTAGTGATATAGGGGTTGATGCCTAGCTTAGTGAGTTTTTGCATGATTCCTGAGTGGGGAATGTTATCAAAGGCTTTGCCCAGATCAAGGTAGACTGTATGTGCCACCTTGCCTTCATCCACAGCTCAGGTGACTAACTCCAAGAAGTTGACCAAGCTGATTGAGCAGGTATGACCTACCCTTCACAAAACTAAACTGTGTGGGATCCTGAGTCTACAGATTCCCATATCTCTGTTTATTAAGTGCATGATGATGCATTACATTGCTTTGCATAACAGATTGTCAGGCTATTGGGGCGGTAGTTCCCAGGGTCTGTAGTCACTCCTCCTTTGTGGAGAGGTGTGACCGTAGTAGTGCATAATTCAGTAAGGGCAAAGCCTGAGGTGAGGCTGTGATTGAACATGGCACACAGGTGATGTGCCAGGTCACTCAGTAGTTCATGTAGAACACAGCCAGGGATATTGTCAGGTCCCATAGAAGCTGTATTACTGGCATTAGACAGTGGTGTTTTAACCTGTGCAGCAGTAATACTGTATGCCTGGCAGTGTACTGGCATTGTGATTGGTCCTTTGGAGGGGAGAGAGGCATAAAGTTTGTACTCAATATATCGGGAAGTATATTGGCAATATTTGTTGGCTCAGTCTAGGAGGTACCATTGTCTAGTAGATCAGAGCAAATCTTGGTATTGCCATGGAGATTCTTTACGTAACTGTATGAGGCCTTGAGATTGCTTTTACTATGTGCTCCAATTCTGTTTTCACAGCTAGCTTTGTAGTATTTGATGAGAGATCTTAACTTTTAATTGAGGCTGATAAGGGTTTTTTTTTCAGTCTTGGGACTTCACCTTATTTTGTATCAGTTTCCTCCTTCTGTTTTACAGTTTCTTTATGGCCAGGGACCACCAGATTGGCTTCATTTTTTTGGAGGTGAGCGTCTTGGTTCTATTGGGTATGGCAGTATTCATGCATTTATGTACGTGTTCACAGTGCATTGGTGTGTGATTCAGCAGTAATGCAACTAGTCTCCATTTGCATGGCTACCGTGAGGTTAGCCACCTCTGTTTTTAGGAGGCCAAAGTTAGCTTTGGAAAGGCTTTTCATGGTGGTTACATTTGCAGGGGGGTGGGGGGCTGTGGGTTTCCAAAGGTGATTACTTTGTGGTCAGATCTAACAAGGGAGGAGTTGACTATTGGTGTACAGCAACAGTTGCCCATGTTAGTAAGAACCAGGTCGATGTGATGGGCAAGTGCATGGGTATATGAGTAGCTTTCCCAGTTAATGGTGGGGTAGTTGAAGTCAACCAGTATGAGAGTGTTAGGTTGGACACTAATATTCTCCAGGGTGATTAGGAACATGGAGTGTGAGCCTTGGGATGTTTGGGGACCTATAGCAGGCTACAACCTGAACAACTGTCTTACCCAATGTTAGCTACACCTGCAGGATCTGTGATGCATGTTGGGCTGCCACTTTGGAGGTGTGTGCATCCTTTATGAATATGGAAATACCATCACCTTTAGAGCTTTAGTCCAAGTTCTGCATCCAAAAGGTGTGGAATGAGTTATAGGCTGGTAGTGCAGGGGTGCTTCCTGCTGCCTTTAACCACATGTCTGTTACAGCACAGATGTCATTATTCCTCATTTTAAGGAATGTTTCCAGTGAGTGCATTTTCAGAGTTAGTCTTCTAGGGTGCAGTAGCATGACCCTCAGATTGCATGTGTTTGTAGCTGTTATATATTTATGTATATTTATGTATACACACACACACACACACATATATATATATATATATATATATATATATATATATATATATATATATGTGTGTGTGTGTGTGTATTCACCTTTCTACATATATATATGTATGTGTGTGTGTATGCATATATGTAGATATACATTTAGATGCATATCTCTCTATATAGATATTATGTATAGATTTGTCCACATATATGCATCTCCATACATATAGACATGTATATATAGAGAAAATGACTTATTCTACAGACTCCTTTCCCTACTGTTGAATGACTGTACTGACTGATATGTTTGGAAAATCATTATGACCTCACAGAGCTCAGATGGTGTATTGGTATACTGCTTGGATTGTAGTTTACAGGGCACTGAGTTCAAGAGTTGGCAGAACTTATTACCTTGCTGCAAAACAGAACAGTTGTTGCTGGGGAGAGAGGGATAATGGCAAAAATTAAAAGAAGTCCCTAGTTTGGGCCCATTGACAGCCTTTGGACAGAGTTGTTGCAGTAAGAAGTTCAGAGAATGGATCTGATGTCCGACTGCACTATACATATTCATATATATATGAATATATATATATATATATATATATATATATATATATATATATATATATATATATATATATATATATTTGTTTTTTTGTTTTTTTGTTTTTTTGTTTTTTTTTGTTTTGTTTTGTTTTAGGTACATACAGAGATATTTATATAAATGTATGTATTTATTTACTTTGTATATATATATATACACACATACATATGTGTATATTTTATATGTGTATCTCTACAGATATTATGTATTAATGTTTTTATATATATACAAAACTTGACTAATTTTAACAAACCTTTTCCCTACTGTTGAATGACTCTACTGAATGATATGTTTGAAAAAGCATAAGATATCTCTGCAGCTCAGATGGCTTAGGAGTAAATTGCTGTGGCTATGGTGTGCAGAGTCCTGGGATCAAAACTTGCAAGGGGCGATTAGCTTGTTGCTGGGAAGAACAAGGGCTGTTGGATACAGGGTGACTAACGCAGTGATAAGCAGGTTTGTGTGGCAGTACAGGGTGACTAACGCAGTGGTAAGCAGGTTTGTGTGACAGTAAGCAATGGTAACTTCAATTTAACTATGTTTACAGACAGTTAGCCCTAGAAGTGCTTAATCTTTGTAGGCACCATGCAAACAAGCTTACCCCCACGCTAGTTTCTTTAAAAGAAAAGAAAAAAGGGGTGATAGGAAAGTGGTGAAAAAGATGGTACAAAGAGGGAAAAACAATATGAAAAACAGTTAGGGATGTGTAGGGAAGGTCAATAGCTATCTAATTCTTCTACAGCAATAGCTGTGCATGTATACTGAAATTGGAGGTAAATCTGGACACTCAAACCCATGAGAGAGGGGTGAGGACAACAATAATGTGTTGTGAAGCCAATTAGTCCAGATTACATGTGTCCAGTGGACATGAGTGTGAAATGGACAGCTATGTAGGGACCACATTTTTTTGTTTTGAGAATAGATTGCCCTTTTTTTAAGGTGAGAGTGGGATGTTGGAGAAGGTCAGAACGTATATTTGGGGAGGTAGGTTGGGTAGCAAGATAGGACAGACAAGACAGCATATGGGCAGTATATGACACATGTGGGGGGTAAACACCTTGGATAGGGATGGGTGTTTGGTAATCAGAAGCCCACGAGCCCCAAATGGATACAGTGGGATTGAGGACCCCACCCAT
This sequence comes from Protopterus annectens, assembly GCF_019279795.1. Classification (NCBI taxonomy): domain Eukaryota; kingdom Metazoa; phylum Chordata; order Ceratodontiformes; family Protopteridae; genus Protopterus; species Protopterus annectens. Next base: position 246,640,959 of record NC_056744.1, read on the forward strand.
GGGCAGTCACCACTGCACCTTCACGGCACCGAAGGTGGCTGTGCTGGGGGCTGAGCAGAAGAGGCAGGTTTACCTTCTAAATGCGCCATGTGGCCCTCAACCTGACATAGCAGATCTCCCAATTCTTTGTGGAGCTCAATAAGCACCAGACCTCGGACCTGGCTCTGGGTGACAGGATCCTGTCTGTGCCTGCACCCGGGGGACGAGCCCCAACCCCTGAGGTGGTTCCACCTGTAAGGCGGTACAGGACCAGCAGATGAGGAGGTCCTGGGGTGAGTCCCAGATGTGCTGGGGCCCAGTGCCATGGCCAGATGAGTTAGGAGAGGTGGATCTGCTGGAATCAGCCTTCCCAGATGTGCTATGGTGTTGCAGTTTTAGAACATCTGTTGGTTAGTCATGAAAAACACATTCCAGGATTAGTTATAACATCATGCATGAGTATTCCCATTAACCCAAAACAACAGATTTGGAACATTTGCATAGCAAACAGAACACATGCATATATGGACATTACACCAGCATGCAGGTTACATTAATAGCAGCAGGCCACCAATGATAGTATTTGAACAGGGAACATTAATTGAAAAACATTTCAATATTTGTATAGCAATAGGACACATGTCCCAACGGTAGGTTTGGTGAAAAATCTACCCATTCATTTATGTGTTTAGATTATTGTTGAAGACAAGGTGGGGGAGACAGAGAGTGGTCAGTTAACAAATTTAGATTCTTGCAGTGATCACAGCTTTAATGATCATTGCTCTAATCATTACTCTACAGGTATTATTACAACAAACTATGGCATTGGGTTGTGCAGTGGTAGGTTTGTACACAGTGTATAAATACAGCCTTCTTATAGTTACTTTATACCTTTTCTTACCTGGCAGACCTATGGGGGAGATTTCTGTTAACACTACCTGACTGTTTCTATCCATATTCACATAGTCAGGGTTACATATGTGCAGTCATAGTGTGTGTGTGTGTGTGTGTGTGTGTGTGTGTGTGTGTGTGTGTGTGTGTGTGTGTGTGTGTGTGTGTGTGTGCTACTGCCATACTACGCCTTGATTTCTATTGGTCACCCTGGTTGTTGGCAACAGGGCAGTAGCTGTGATAGCATGACACTTGAACATTTCTTGAAAGAGACTAATTGGTGTATGTAGTTATCTTGCTGTCATTTACAGCCTTGGGGTTGGACCGTAGGTGTTGGACATAGTATAACTACAGCCTTCTTATAGCTACTTTATACCTTTTCTTACCTGGCATACCTGTGGAGGAGATTTGTTAACACTACCTGACTGTATTCCACTCCCAGAATTCAAACCGTGCCTGTTTGTGCAAAAAATACAAGTTTGTGCTTCATCAGAATAAGCTATTGAAAAACTGCTCTCTCTTCCTTGCATGTTTTCTGTCTCATATTTTCTTGGTTGTACAATCTGACCTTGTAATTTTGACATTTTTATACATACATTCCTATACATACCTTTTGACATAGCACAGTGTGGAAAACAATGGGTTAACACAACATTACTATTCAGATATCAGATCTTGGTGCATGAAACATTTCATATCAGTTAATCTTGTGTCTTACAAGGGCACTAACTTTGTCAGATGAAACTTGATTGTTTAATGTGTTCAGAGATATAGTTGTTGTGCATGACCTGTACACATTTCAATTCATACAATACCAAGGTAAACACAACCAGTCCAGGATTTTGAATTCTATTGACAGGCAGTTACAGTTTTATTTATATATATCCTATATGAGACTATTACTGGAATATTGTCTGGTTTATTCAGCACAAACCATACCCATTTTTAGTACTGCAAGGTGACATTCTACTCCTTTATATTTATTTGGTATGCATACTATAAGCTAGATTCTTACTCACCAGTCTCGCGGCACAGCCATAGCAGCCTGCTTGCATGGGCTTCCTGGTTCACAGCCCACTCAGCTGGAGCTGTAAATAAGATAGAGAAACATTTATGCATACCTATCCATCACATACACAGGCTGGACTTTGGTAAACAGTTATTGATATTAATACTTACACACATCTGGGGACATCCCTCTGCCTCATATTTTGGACCCACTGGTCCAAGAGCTCTATCTTCCTCCACTTCAATTCGGCATAGTGGTGCCGGTCCTGGTCACCAGTCTGAGGGATGCCAGTGGCACTGGTGAGATCATGGGTGAGACTTTCCCAGGCCTCTGCTTTGTATTGGAAGCCCTTGTACTGGTCCTACAGCAATCACAAATCATGTTTTTTTACGAAGAGTCCGACCATGACCCTGGACTCCTGTATGCCCCAGCACTGCGCCCAAAAATGCACACCATCTCCAACACCAGTCATAGTGCCTAAAGTGGGGAGCTACAACTAGTTATGAGCTGTATTCCTGCCTGCAAGGTTTAAATACATCCGATATCCCACCCTTTGTAATGATTGGACAGTTTTGAATATGGTATGCTAAGTGAAGCTAAGCACAGGGCAAACCTGCTTAGCTTGTATAAGCATTACTTAAAGGGATAGATGCTAAGCAGTGCTTACCAGTGCACAAATCCATTTAGCAATGCTAATTCTTGCTTAGAATTTACATTTAAGTAATATTTATACTGGCTAAGCATAGCTAAGCACAAGTTAGCATTGTTCAGCTTTTCTTTTACAGACTGTCAGCATTGTGGAGTTGATTCCTCATAAATGACATATTATGATATGTATGTTTACCTTCCATAACATCCCCCTATGTGCTTTCATTACAATACAATCTTTTGTGGCAATGCTGTATGGGACACCTGTGTTTATATGGGGGTTTCACATCTGTACTACACTGACACCTCACATTTGGACTACACTATTATGGCCGTATATTTGTATTTAGCTCATTGGGATGTGTAAGCTAGGCTGAGCAAAGCACCATGGCACTCAAACCCACTGCGCTTTGCTTAAACTCTTTTTTCTTTAAAACAAATTATTTAATTTACAACATATAGTTCTCTGCAGATTGTAGGGATGTGGGACAGGGATCTGGCCATTCTGGGGACTGTGATTTACTATGCGGGCAACTTACTTGTGCTTGTGTGCTTACATTTTTTTGTGCTTGTGTGCTTACATTTTTTTTCTTATTTCAATGTCCGTGGACACTGACATGCTCACTTTTACATTTTATTGTCCGCGGACACTGAAATAATGCATAATATTTGAACCAGGCTCTAATATTATGCTTCTTCCTTGTTTGAGTGCAGGGGGCATGCTTAAGTGTTTGTGCAGAACTTATACACACACCCTGCACTTGTACATGGATCATGTATGTTTTGGAATACAGCAGCACACCCTCATTAATATGTAGGGCATGCTGCTGTATTCTTACATGGAACAGTCCGTGCAAGAATAGACTATTCTTGCACGGACTGTTCCTGAATCTCGGAGCTAATCTTCTTCACACATAATCCCCGGGATTCAGCAAGCTCTGCACGGTGTGCAGGAATAGTGCAGGAGCTGCTGGAGGCAATATGGCCACCAAGAGATCCAGGAACAAGCTCCCAGGATGTGCACGAGCGCTCCTGCACTATTTCTGATTTCGGACGTTTAAGCGTAGGGCAGCGACATGCAAATGGGATCGGCCACGAAAATAAAACAAAAACCTTGAAAAAAGCATTCTATCCAAAATCACAATTTTGCCATTATACTCAATGGTAGGCAGAAGACAACATGGGCAGTGAATAGTGGTTGCTAAGGGGGAAGGCTCAGTGTCAGACCTGTAACTAGGCATTAGCAGGCAATCCTATGCAAATGAATGATACTGAATCCCAGATTCCCCCTCATGGCTAGCCTACACCCAACCATGTAGGTGCAGGAAGACCATGGTGCAAGCCTAAGAGCTAGCTGACATCATAGAGGGGTGTGTCAGGCATACTGTAAGCCTACTGGAGCCCTGTGGCTTGGATTTGCCCTTAGCTTAGCAGAGCTAAGCAAGGGTGTGTGTCTGAAGTTGCCAAGCACTCTTTACATTGCCTAAGCGGGTGTGCATGCTGCGCACTGTATTTTAAATGAAAAAAAAAAGTAAACCACGAAATAGCAGCTCCATGCACATCTGAGCACTGTGTTTGTACTAGTCTCTGGGCTTAAACAGGAAGGCAATGGGAAGGGAAAACAGCAGTAGGAAGGTAATCAAGGAGAGCTCACATTAGCCGGCAGGTGAAATGCATTAGAATCAGCCAATTACACAGGCAGCAGCCCAGCCAAGCACACTATTATAAACTATGTAAACACCTTTCCCTCTGGTTTTCCCACAAACTCTACACTACCAGTGTACACAAGCAGGGAAATTTTAATAAACAAAAGCATCAAAATGATAGGGGCTGCAGCAGCTCTCATAAATCAACATGTGGAAGAGGCTGAGGATGGTGAGGATGAGAATGCTGATGACCAACCCACAGTGAGGAGAAGGAGAAGAGTGTACAGATCCAGGGTAACCTTCCAGGGGCTACATGAACTGGAGATAGTGGAGTGCTATAGGGTGGACAGGGACCTCCTACAGCAAATTGTTGAGCTGTGACGGCCATGCCTCACAAAAGAACCAACAGAGGGGAACTCTTCCCAGTGGATACCAAGGAATGTGTAAGCCTAAGAATACTAGCCACAGGTACCTTCCAAAGGCCAACTGAAGATATCATGGGTATCTCACAGGCATCAGCATCCAGGGTACTCCACCAGTTCCTGGATGCCATGTCAGCACATGCCGGTGAGCACGTATATTTCCACAACAGCTATGAGGCATTGACCAGCAATATGCGTCTCTTCCACCAAATAGCAGAATACCCTGAGGTAGTGGGTGCTATAGGCTGCATGCACATACACATCAAAGTACCACCTGGTGAGCAGGGTAGGGTCTACATCAACCGCAATGGCTCCCTCTCCATCAACTGCCAGGTCGTGTGTGATGCCCAGGGCATTATAATGAATGTGTGTGCTGGCTGCACTGGAAGCTATCACGCTCCCACATCTGGCATATAACGCAGCTGGACCTTTATGGCCACCTAGTGGGGGATTCTGGTTATGCACTGGAGCCGTGGCTGATGACACCCATCAGAAATGCACACACACCTGAACAAGAACTCCATAATGAGCCACACACACAGACCAGAATCATAATAGAGCATGTGTTTGGGATGCTCAAGTCACAGTTCCATTGCCTGGACATATCTGGTGGAGCCTTGCAGTACTCACCAGCTACATGTACCCAAATTGTCATCATATGTGCCATGCTACACAATATGATCCTGCAGAAACAGCTGCAGCAGGAACAGCATGGGGCAGGGCCACACAGCCCCAAACCATTGCCAAGGCCTGCACAGGCACAGAGTGACTCAGAGGAGGAACAACCTGAGCCTGCCCCTGTAAGCAGAAGGAGGCATGCCTAGTATGCACAGGTCTTGGCAAAGAGGCAACGCATAGCATGTACACTGACATGGTAGGAACCCAGGGAATGACACCACTCTCTGACTCGCACATACAGTAAAAGGGATCCCAAACATGACACTACCTGTGCTTAAGCATGTATAGGGAGTTTACTATGTGCATCCGACATAGTCAGCCCTCCAGCACCATCCTCAATACTGGCACAGCCACAAGGTAAGTCACTCTCCCTATCAATTGCTGAATGGAGTAGTATGTTTTGTTACTTGTATCTATGGTATGGATGTGAGCATGCAAGGGAATTGGGTGGCTGAATGGGATGCCAGCAGATAGTAGACACCTATAGTGGCAGCATGAAATCTGTAACAAATACTGGTGTCACCATAGTAGCCAGTACTAGACAAGGTGACAAAACTCACTGCAGGAAATGTGGTGGGCCAAATGTGTGTCCATAGGACACACACATGCCAGTCAGGGAGGCTCACATACCCAACAACAGTCTCAGCCAGCAGAACAGGCATAGACAAACACAAAAAAGCCTGTGCTAAGGCCTCTGATTGATGGCTATGGATAACAGCCCCCCTCCAGACCTACGCAGACAGACTACAACAGGTTAGACAGGGGGATGTTAGTTCTGAAGGGTAAGAAGTCTGAAACTGAAATGTAGGTCAATCAAACCTAAGAACTGTAGTACACTGATATGCATCTAGTCTGCATGATAGGTCAGAATACAAAATGAAATGGAGTACCTGAAATATCAGTACAGTCATAGCAAATGTGTAGAGTTGTCAGGTGTGCCTCCCCACAATCCTATGTAGAAATGCAGTAACATGTATGTGTAGGTATATTAACAATGGAGGACAGATTACCTGAGCCGGAAAATGTAGCAGGATAGATTGTAGCATGTGTACAATATGCAGGGCTGCATGTGGTAGGTTGGTGTGTGTGTTGGATATTGTGTGAGAGTGGTCAGCATGTAGGCATGGTGAGGTTTATCCTGTTGGCCATTGCCCAGTACTGCCAATGACAGGGCCAAGTTCTCACAACTGCAGTGCCAAACAATGCATCCCAGCAAAACACATTCCAGCAGTAACCCATAGCAAATGTTTGGATGTAATTTCTATCACCATCTGAAAGATGGACATGGCATGAATGTGGGCCCAGAAATATAAACAGTACAAAGGTGGATGTACCCCAGACAGATAGTGTATAATACGTTACCATCAAATGGACACACCTTTGGAATTGTACATACAGGTTAGCAGTATATTAGCTGGGTTTGTAGTAAGGAATACCAATGTCGTCTGGCCAAACACTGGCAGACAACAAAGGTCACAGGTATGAAGTATTGAGAAACTGCTGATGTCCCTGCACAAGCCAGCATAAGTGAATTGCCCCATGTATATCTGTGAGTCAGATGCAAGTAGTGTCCATAGCACACATGCACCCAGCTCACCCCACCATCACCCACAGGTACCTCATAGGTCTTATCCCTGCTGTTGGGAATGAATACAATATGACCCCCACCTCTGTTTGGAAATAGTCACAGAATGCAGCATGCAGAAGAGGTCTCCTATACAGGCGTGTCCCTAGCTGTAAGGAGCATACTGTCAGCATCCACACCACTGGATCAGTAATGACAGAAAGTATTGGCATTAACACCTTGCACACCTACCCTGTCACCCCATGGGAATATAGTGTCTTGCAGTCTGGGACTGTAGGAGTTACAGAATGCAACGGCTTGCTACAGCTGGCCTGCATCACTACCAAATCCCCTACAGTCTTCTGCCTAAGGCCTGTGCCTCACCTGTACTGCCAATGTATGCTATGTCATGGATTCCCAAATAACAACATAACACAGACAACAGAACCCAAATGCAAGGCCATGTCGACAAATCCCAGTAACATGTCCACCATGTCCTACTGCATGAACTGTGGACCAACACCAAATTACTGCTGGGATGAAGTGATAACTATAGGGAACTTAATGGTTGCATACTATTTGGAAGAGGATAGAATAATAGCAGAGGGGTTGGAGCATGGACAGCATGGAGTGTGTGAAGTCTGAAACTCAACCATGTGCACATACTATCCCTGCCTGCAAACACAGGAATGGGTGGCTACAAACCTGCTTGTAAACTACAGTGTGAAGGGTTAATGTCCTGCCTCTGGGAAACCTGTGGGAATCTGTACAACTGTGAGGTATGGCCCCAGGAGGATATGGCCATACTGTCACTTCAATGGATGTACAAGCATGGGATCCTCAGCCACCACTGTACCAAGGTGCTGAACCATTTACACAGACCCATCAGCAAGTATCTGCAGCTCCCCCTCCAGAATGGCATGATTGTGCAAGAATATGTAGGCTGCAGATCACAATACTGGACACAGCTACATTCACCCTGTGTTCCCCAGGAAATTACTGCAAGCAAATATGTATACCTGACAGTACTTGATGACATAAAACATCACAGTTTAAAGCAGTACATATGTCTGAATATCTCTGTAAAACCAAGACCATGTAGCAGTAGCAGCACAGACACAATTACCTACAGTAACCCACTATCATTTGCCCATTTTGACCCCATATTGTCAACCGATCTACAGATATCCCGCAGAAACAGGTTGCTAGCTGTAGGTGTAGCACACAAAAGCCTGCACTGGAGTACAACCTACCTGGAATGGATTCACGCATTCAATACAGAAGGTCATACTGGGTATGCTTCCACACTTACAGAAATGAAGCCCATGTCTGGCAACAACAGTGGACTATACATATCTGATAGTCACAGATGTTTGTGCACACCCTCCTTATTGCATACCAGTCATGCTTTGCACACACATTGGACAGGAATACACACATATATCCAATGACAACACACTATAATAGGCCAAAATTACACATACACAGATGTGTGGAAGAGAGTGACAGACAGTGACAAAGAGCCTTCCATCATGAGGCCTTTACCACCCAGCACACATCCAATTGGCTAAAACCACATGATGTGCAAATGTCAATCACTGTAGACATTTGCCTCTGGTATCCCTCAACACTATAGTGTCTGTGGTGCTTGTGATAACTGTGTAACATGATTGTACAAGTTAGTTTTTGTCTAGCAGTTGTATACATGTACCTGTGAAATATAAACCTGTGTGTGCCTGAGTGCTGCGTGTCTGCCTCCAGATGAATGGGTTATGGCCCATGCACACACACTGCATTCCCCATTGCCCTACTATGGCAAGTTTGCTGATGTCATTTACCTGCAAATACACCTTTGGGGAAGAAATAGCCCTATAAGCTCCATGGTACATACTATAATTGCACAATGCTGTAGTGTGATGTACTAGTTAGGTAGAAGTTCTGATCCCAGCCATGATAATGATAACTGTAGAACTGTGTGTGTGTGTGTGTGTGTGTGTGTGTGTGTGTGTGTGTGTGTGTGTGTGTGTGTGTATGAATCAATGTTTTTGTGGTCATTCACAGTCACAAGGCACTCCTAAAAATGGAGAACATCGATATCTGTAAAGTAACAGAGACCTGATCCATGGCTCCAGAGAGCACCCCTGCAATACCAGGTATAGCTCTCACCACACCTGAGACAACCAAACCAGATCCAAAACACTAAAGGTGGAGGTGCATCCATATTCACCAAGGATATTCACACTACCAGGCTACTTGCCCAACAGAATGCATCTGAAATACCCCCGGTGCAACTAACACTAGGTAAGACTGCAATCCAAATTGTATAGCTTGCTACAGATCCCCCACCATGCCCCAAGATTCCCACTACACCTTTTGAAACATACTGGGAAATATTATGATACAACCAAGCACCCTAATACTGGGTGACTTACACTACCCAGCCATTAACTGGGAAATCTACTTGCATACCAACACGTGTGCCCAACAGTTCTTAGAAGTCATAATTCCCAATGTCCTGAATCAAGTAACCCATAGTCCCACCAGGGGCTCAAATATCCTAGACCTGGTCATTACCAACATGGGAAATCAATGCTCCACACCTATGGTTATCCCATTGGTGGTCAGGTCTGCCCATAAGCTAATCACCCTTAACTTCCACATCCCCCCCCCCACACCCCAGTAAGGAAACCTCCGTGACACACATCTCCAAAGCCAATGTCATGCTACACATGTCAGACACAACTAACGTCATGACACCCATGCAGATGGGAACTAAAAGGACAACTTCTGAATCCTACACGAAGGCACTGTATGAGTACATCCACTCGTGCATGAATCGTGCCATCCAATATAGGATCAAGACACTCCCCACCAACAAAAGGAAGTCAATGTGGTGGCCCCCTGCCATAAACATACTGTACAACAAAAGGAAGAAACTGTTGCAAAAATGAGGGAATTTCTAGGATGCAAAATACTCCCTTACCAGTCTGAGTAAGAAGCTGAGATCACTCATAACATCCTCCAAAGCTAGTTACGAACATAATATAGCCAAAAATGTCAAAGACAACTGCAAGCCATTCCATAGCTATATCAGGAATCTAAATGGCAATGCTCAGATCTGATCTGAACTACAACAGGTATTAAATATACTGCTCCTAAGGATATTGCCAATATCCTGGCAGATTGATTCAGTGCCAACTGCATCCCCCTCCCACCCCCAAAAGGTCCCCTCTCAATACTGAAAGATTGCCAGATTCCGGTAATAATGACCACACAGGTAACAAACACACTATCCAGAGCTAAGAAAGCAGCATCCATGGGACCAGTCAACATCCTGGGCTGTGTACTACATGAACTACAAAATGAACTGCCACCTCACCTATGTGCCATGTCTAATCATAGCCACACCTCAGGCTTTGTGCCCACTGTGTGGTGCACAGCTACAGTTAACCCAGTCCACAAGGGGTTATCCAGTTTGGATCCTGGGAACTACAGCCCCAGCAGTATGACCTGTCTGATCTGCAAGCTCATGGAATGTATTATCATGGATCTTATAAACAAAGACATTGGCAACCTGCAAACACTGGACCCCACCCAGGTTGGGTTTGTGAAGGGCCGATCATATCTCCTGAACCTGATTGACATCTTTGAATCAGTCTCCAGAGTTGTGAATGAGGATAAGGCGGTTCACACAACCTATCTGGACCTCGCCAATGCCTTTCACACCATCCCCCAGTCTGAAATCATAGATAAATGTACCAAGCTGGCCATTAATCCCTATGTCACCCGATGGGCTGCTAATTGCTCTACTGACAGAACACAGACTGTAAAAGTAGGTGACACCAACTCCAGCCCCAGAAAAGTGACAGTTGGACTACCTCAGAGTTCCTTCCTGGGACCAATTTTGTTTGGCATCTACTGCTCTAAAGTACAGGCCAACACTAAGGGACTCTGACTAACAAAGGTCGCAGATGACTGCACACTAGGAGCCAATATTGAATCCCCACATGATGTGGATATTCTACAGAAGGGCCTTACAGAAAGAGATGCTTGGTGCCTGAGCCATGGCCTCAAGCTTAATGCCAATAAATGTATAGTTATCCCCTTTGGCAAGAGATATGTACCTGTGAAGTTCCACATAGGTGACAGTACACTAAACACCTAAAGTGTGATAAGAGACTTAGGGACACAGGTGGACAGTGGTCTCACCATTGATAACCACATTGCCACAACAGTCAGGAAATCCACCTATGTGGCACACCTCATCACTAAGGACTTTACATCTAAGAAAAAGGAGGCCATTGTCCCATTGTTGTCATCTCTCAGTAGACCCAGTATAGACTACAGTGGCCCATTAGGTATGTACCTCACAAGACATCTGCAACAACTAGAAAGGCTGCAGACATACCTCACTAAAAGAATCACAGGCCTAAACCAGATGCCCTATGCTGACCATCTGAAAATTATCCAGCTAAACTCTGCCACATATTGTGTACTCAGAGGCAATCTCTGCTTAACATACAATGCCATGTCAAACCCAGAGCTGTTGGACATGCTACACTTAAAGAAATCCAAATTCCTCACAGCCACACGTTTCAGGGATCCAAACCTTGTCATCACAATGAACAATACATGCTGGAGTGATGTGTTCCTGATCCAGAGACTCCCCGGACTCTGGAATAGACTGCTCATACATGTCAAGCAGAGTGCCTCTTTGGACCTCTTCAAAAAAACCTTGATGATTGGATGGGAGATAGGTAATTGACCCCAGGGATCATGTCAGTTGTCCTGCTAGACAAGGGTCCAGGGAAGTAAATATTGTGGGAAGACATAGCCAGGGAATTGTCATGGCTAGGCATGTATAGGCCCTAGGGCAAATAGCCTAGTATCAACCTATGAACCTATGACCTACACTTTCCATTGCCCAACCTTGACAAGCCTGCTGATGTCATTCACTTTGAAATACACCTTTGGGGAAGAAGTAGCCCACTAAGCTCTGTAGCACGTGCTATAACTGTGTAATACTGTAGTGTGATGTTATAGTTAGGTAGGAGTTGTAATCCCAGACAGGGCAATTGTATAGCTTTGTGTGTGTTTGTCTGTGTGTCAATGCTTTTGAGGCCATTCACAATCAGTACAACTTCTGTTGCCCTACTTTGGCAAGCCTGCTGATGTCATTCACTTTGATATATACCTTTGGGGAAGAAGTAGCCCTGTAAGCTCCATGATGTGCAGTGTAACTGTTTAATGCTGTAGTGTTATATAGGAGTTCAAATCTCAAACATGGCAACTGTAAAACTTCATCTGTGTATTTGTGTAGGGATCAATGCTTTTGAGGCCATTCACAGTCACTACAACTTCCATTGCCCTACCTTGGCAAGTCTGCTGATGTCATTCACTTTGATATACACCTTTCAGAAAGAAATAACCCAGTAAGCTCCATGGTGCATGCTATACCTGCGTAATGCTATAGTGTGATGTACTAGTTAGGTATGAGTTCTAATCCCAGACATGGCATCTGTAAAACTTTGTGTGTGTGCATGGGTGTTTGCCTGTGTAGGGATCAATGCTTTTGAGGCCATTCACAGTCACTACAACTTCCATTGCCCTACTTTGGCAAGCCTGCTGATGTCATTCACTTTGATATACACCTTTGGGGAAGGAGTAGCCCAGTAAACTCTGTGACATGTGCTATAACTATGTAATGCTGTAATGTGATGTACGAGTTAGGTAGGAGTTCTAATCGCAGACATGGCAACTGTAAAACTTTGTGTGTGTGTGTGTGTGTGTGTGTGTGTGTGTGTGTGTGTGTGTGTGTGTGTGTGTGTGTGTGTGTGTGTGTGTGTGTGTGTGTGTGTGTGTGTGTGTGTGTGTGTGTGTGTGTGTGTGTGTGTGTAGGGATCAATGCTTTTGAGGGCATTCACAGTCACTACAGCTTCCATTGCCCTACTTTGGCAAGCCTGCTGATGTCATTCACTTTGATATATACCTTTGGGGAAAGAGTAGCAGAGTAGCCCAGTAAACTCTGTGGTGTGCGCTGTAACTGCGTCATGCTGTAGTGTGAGGTACCTAGTTAGGAAGGAGTTCTGATTCCAGACATAGCAACTATATAACTTTGTGTGTGTGTTTTTTTTCTCTGTGTAAGGATCAATGTTTTTGAGGCCATTCACAGTCACTACAACTTCCATTGCCCTACTTTGGCAAGCCTGCTGATGTGATTCACTTTGATATACACCTTTGGGAAAAGAGTGGCCCAGTAAGCTCAGTGGCACGTTCTGTAACTGCATAATGCTGTAGTATGATGTACTAGTTAGGTAGGAGTTCTAATCCCAGACATGGCAACTGTGAGAATTAGTCTGCGTGTGTGTGTGTGTGTGTGTGTGTGTGTGTGTGTGTGTGTGTGTGTGTGTGTGTGTGTGTGTGTCATAAAGTTGTGAGACAGGACTTATTGTGGAGTGAGTTTTGCAAATGTCTTATATGGTGGGCCTATTATATATCACAATATCCATCTTACAAGGATAACAGATGTCAAGCAGTAGAGAGGCTGGGGTAGACAATCCATAACCCTACATGTGACATCGGGGCTTGAGGAACAATATAGGCAGCAATTGTATTAGCCAGAAAACACTCACCACCCATGTCTCATACACAAACACACTTGGCTAGGCAACAACCACTATGTTGGTAGTTCCCTGCATATTGCCCACAGATAGTAACCATAGTGTGCTTGCAGTGGACTACAGAGGACATGGCACCCTGTACCATCCCTACAATAGGCAAATCATTGCATACAATGCTCCTTCATTATGTTCCCCACTGGACACCTGCAACAACTGTAGAGCCAGCAAATGTAACCCAAAAAGGACATACCATGCCTTATACACATGCCCTGTATGGACAGATGCCACTGACACCAGTGAATACCTGTATCATGCTGTCAATGTAGGTGCAGGGTCAACCTGGTGTCCATTGCCAGTTCTCACCACATGAGGTCAGGAATGGCACATCTGATGATAACAATCTGTCTACACAACATGCTCTAGACACCCCGGGTACACTTCCACATGTCACAGAACATGCATGTGGGGCATGTGCACATCCCAGACACTGTCCATGTTATGGAATATAGAACACATACATGGCAAGCATTGCACAGCACTGGCCACCCACAATAGTAACCCAGATGAGTGGATGGTGAATACAATACCCACCTGTGTGGGCCAATCCAGACTCTACACCCTTGAGCCACACTGCAGACCATTGTCATGTGGCCTGATGCCAAGGTTTACCCTTTACCTAGCCTTGTACAGCCTTCTGGCACAGTCAACCACTACACACCTGTGAAGCAATGCACCCATGCATGTCAGTAATGGCAAACCTGTGTCTGCGTGTGTGTGTGTGTGTGTGTGTGTGTGTGTGTGTGTGTGTGTGTGTGTGTGTGTGTGTGTGTGTGTGGAGTATAATGATTTGGATGTCATGCACACTCACTACACCATCCATTGGCCTACTGAAGCATGCCTTCTGATGTCAAACACGTTGACATACTTTTTGCCCATATATCAGCCTGATAACCTATGTGGTGCATGTGATACCTGTGTATTACTGTATTGTGACAAACTAGCTAGTTAGGAAGTCTAATCCTGACCCTGCCAACAGTGATAATGTGTGTGAGTCCATGAGAGAGTGTGGCTGTGTTGACCTTGACACCTGTTCTTGTGGACAGGCACATTTACTACACCTACCTTATCCCACCTTTATCACTGTTGTTGATGTCACTCACCGTCACATATACCTTTGGACAACTCTCCCACATGTAAGCTCTGTGGTGCATGCAATAACTGCATAGACATGCAATAGCAATACATAGTCAGGCAGGGGTTTGAAACCCTGTGCTGGTAAGTGTGTGACACAAGCATGCTTAACTTTTACTCTCCTACCCCCTCCCTGTCTTACTTTGTCTCTGTCTGTCTCTCTCACTCCCTCTCTGATGGATGTGGAGAAGTACACCTGCTTTGCTTAGGCTGCAGCTTGTGTTTTGTAAGTAATGCTCATGATCAGCTGATGGCCTGTGCATGAATTGCAGTCCCCCACTAGCTGATTGCATGTGGAACAGCTGTGGTAACATTTCCATAGCCAACTGCATGAAAACAGACTCCTATAACTAGGAACATCATGTGGGTGTTGGCCCTTTTCATTCACTGTGAGCAGGCCAGGCCTTCATGTCAGTGTTTGGCAAACAGCATCACAGATGGCAGTGGGATATACCTCTAACAACATACACTGTGAAGACATGCCAACAAACAGGAGTGGGATGTTCCAGACATGACTACAGAATGTAAGTTATGCCCTTCTGTATTTGGAGTAATGTTGGTTTAACAGGGTTTGTGTGGATATGGCTGGTCTACATGATTTAATATCATGACAGTGTTATGTGTTTGAGGAAACACCCACCTGTAGGGTTAATCTGCAGACCGGTCACTGCTTGGAGCCTTATGTGTCTTGTGTTACTCACGGATTACCTATCTTAGAACTGCAGAAGCATAGACTGAGGATTGCAGTCAGTACATGGTGACAGCCATGAGAGTTACTGACTTCATATCCCTCATAGGATATATGTCACAACAAACCCTGTTACAACAGTAAATGTATGAGGTTATCACAGCAACATGTCAATATTGGCCCTGTATTTGTGTCTCCAGCCACAACTCTGACAACCTTTGTACATATGTCATGCAATAAGAAGTGCATATGTTCTGTACACCATTATTTATTGACATCATATCTGATAACAAGCCAGTGAGATATCAGACTTCTAGACATGTTATGTATAGTAGGGGTTATATTTGAGGACATAACCTGGGCATTCTGTGGTTGTGTGTACAGTACTGAGGTCTGTGTACTTATGGCGATTGTCGACAGTGTGTGAATTGCGAATAAGTGTACAGACTGTTGTCATTGTTCTTGGTCCTGTTCTGTATGATGTTACATGCTGCTCCAGTGTATGGTACCCTATCGGCTTACATGTTTGTAGGGCCAAACACACACATGTCCCATATCACAGACAGGCATTGGACCACACT